>NC_081166.1:3090725-3285725 GCF_012432095.1 Onychostoma macrolepis | reverse complement strand
AGAGCGACTGTGTTATTTAAAGTGTAGGGATGAATTGTGCTGTGAATATTTTATACTAAAACATTAAAGATTAAATTGAGCAATCGGTGCAAATAACCTGAGCTGTTCAAAATAAATGAAAAACAACTCTGCAGATGAACTAACAAAACACTCAAGAAAAATTTCCAAGTCATATTTCACCTCAAATCCATAGAAGAAAACAAAAATAAATTTTGTTTTTTAATTTATATATTAATGATGTTGTTTTATCTCCAAGTTCTCATTATCGTAATGAATAATAAATTCTATTTATTATTGAAATAAGAATAAAAATAAGTTTAAAGAAAATTACATGTATACATCAAGTATACATCATGATAGTATTTGTTGTGCTGAATTTAAGTTATGCTTATTTTAATAATTTTATTATTAATATTTTTTAATTAATAGTTATATTAAGTCTATACTATAGAATTTGTATGATAATAATAATAATAATAATAATACTTACTATCAAATAAAAGTTCACATTATGATAGTAATAGTATTTGTTGTGCTAAATTTAAATTATGCTCATTTTAATGGCATAAAAATAAATATTTGTGTATATCACAGTATTTGCATAACAACAACAACAAGAAAAATGTTAAATTAAAATATAAAGTATACATTAAGACAGCATTAAAATATTTAAAATAAATAAATCTAATGTGTTCAATTGCCATTAAAACAGGCCAATGCTTGTTAATATTTGCTAATATTTAAAGGCCAATATTTGCTAATCTAACTTTCCGGTCAGTGAATCTGTGCAGGTCATTTTGAAAAAAAAAAAGTAAAAAGTCCTTTACTTTTTAAGATCCTTTATACCCATACTGCAGCGTCACCTGAATGCCTCCATCATAAATCGTAAGTTAATTGGTCTTAATGACTCCACCTCTATTACCCTCACTGCTGTTCCTGATTAACCTAGATCATAAACGAGAAGAACCACGTCTTATCTGGCTGATCTTAGATTATACTGGAAGTTCATGCACATTTATCTCAATAAACTGCTTGTGATACCCGGTTTTATCATGCAAGGAATCACAGGAAGGATGGATTATATTTGTGGCGATGGATTGTGATGTGAACTGACAGCACTTCATCCAGACATATTCAGTTCCTATTCTCTTCAGCATGGACAAATTCTCATGCTGATTAAACCCAATTCAACTTCAACTAATTTTGCTCAATAACTTTGTCATTTGTAAGATTTAGGCCCCTTTAGAAAGTCTCTTGGCAGGAACTCTGCCGCTCAGTTTGATCGTATCTGGGACAGAGTCACTTTCCATCTCCACACATCAGTCTTATCTTCCCATATTTTTAACTTTCCAAACTTTAACTAGGCTACAAAATGAAGCTGCAGATCATTAACAGCAGCCAAATAACCATCTCAGCTTTCTTTTGAATCAGGAATATTTACTTATACAGATACAATTCTGTACCTGTAGGTACTTTTTACTGTAGGCTAAAACAGCATAAGACAAACCTGGAAATGTAGAGCCCTAGAAAATCTGTTTTATTTTCCTAAATTCTGATTTTTTCATTTTTTCTGGCAGTTATATGAAGGCATAAAGTATTAACAATTTAACTGATACAGTGGGTACGGAAAGTATTCAGACCCCCTTAAATTTTTCACTCTTTGTTATATTGCAGCCATTTGCTAAAATCATTTGTTCATTTTTTTTCCTCAATGTACACACAGCACCCCATATTGACAGAAAAACACAGAATTGTTGACATTTTTGCAGATTTATTAAAAAAGAAAAACTGAAATATCACATGGTCCTAAGTATTCAGACCCTTTGCTGTGACACTCATATATTTAACTCAGGTGCTGTCCATTTCTTCTGATCATCCTTGAGATGGTTCTACACCTTCATTTGAGTCCAGCTGTGTTTGATTATACTGATTGGACTTGATTAGGAAAGCCACACACCTGTCTATATAAGACCTTACAGCTCACAGTGCATGTCTATATATATATATATATATATATATATATTTTTTTTTTTTTTTTTTTTTTTTTATTTAATTTAAGTTTTTTTGCCAAATGAAGTGTTGAAATGCTGCTAAAATGACTCAGAGCAGCTCTGGAGATTAAAGGTGTTCACTCCAGTGACCTTTACCTTGACCTTTGTGATTGACCTCTTTGGCAGCGATGACCTTGTTGATGACGGTCTGGAGGAAGTCGTTCTCGCCCGCCACCCTGGGTGAAAAACGGGAGATGTTCAGCTGCCTGTGGCGAATGGCGTCATCCAACGCTAGCCTGGAGTTCACACGCGACAGGCAACACGCCAACGGGAAGAGAGAGAGAGAGAGAGAGAGAGAGAAGGAAGAGAAAGAGAGAAGAAGAGTAGTAGCCACAGAGAGCCAGATAAGAGTGGACATGAGCAGAAGGAAAAAAAAAAAAAAAAAAAGAGATGGATGAAGAAAGCGAGAGGGAGAGAGAGGGAAGACACCAAACAGTGATACAGATACCATGACAGGGACAAAAGCCATTTTGTTAGCAAACAGTAATGCGGGATGGGTGACAGGAGAGACACAGAGAGATGCTGTAATTTCAGAAATGACCCTCATCTCACACAAACACAGATGAAGCCACTGCCTCTATAAAGACACAAAACCTACTGAGCTGCCTTAATAATAATAATAATAATAATAATAAAACATCACAGTCACACCACAGACGCATGATACCGAATTACAACAGTAATCACAGTAATTATAGTAATTATAGGACATAAATCATCCAAGATGATGGATAAGGTAAAATTTATATTGATTGTAACTGCAATGTACTCAAATACACTTATTTATATTTGATATAATACAATTAAATAATATTAAACATTATATGAATATTGTATTATATAAAACATTTTCTTACAAATATTATATTATTATGTCCCATTTATTATATTATTTATTATTCTTTATGTATGGTATTATATATAACATTATATGCATGTAGTATATATTTTAATAATAATAATAATAATAATAATAATCTCATTTTAATTGTGTAATTTTAAATATAATTTTTAAAAATATAATTATCAATTGTTTATTATTATTTACATTTTTTACATGACAAATTTACATTATTATTAAGTAAAAATACATTTAAGCATTTCTATATTGTTGATAAAATTCAATTCACTCTTAATAAAATATTATAGATAGATAGATAGATAGATAGATAGATAGATAGATAGATAGATAGATAGATAGATAGATAGATAGATAGATAGATAGATAGATAGATAGATAGATAGATAGATAGATAGATAAAAGTAAAATATACAATGTACAAATTGTAATTCAGTCTAATTTATTATATAAAGATTGAATTTTAAATAATAATTCATTAGGTTTTGGACCAGAGCTACAGTAATCTGAGGTCACAAATAAGCTGCTACAAAGCAAAAACCTCCCAAAAGTGAGAACACGCATCTTAAACACCCCACAATTCCCAGCAAACCCCAATACTCCTCTCTGAGTGACCCGGCTGGGCTGTGAGAGCGGCAAAGCAGAGAAAGACTGAAGTATAGTCTTACTGAGTGACAGAATGAACAAGGGAGTGACTGTGAGGCACATATGACTCCTCTACAGAATAAGAGTGAGTTTGTGTACTGTTGTCTTCAATGAATAAATATACAGAGTATTGAGATGATACAGCAGAAATCAGAAAAACAGACAAACACCAACTTACATGCAAATTAGCATTCATATGCATGATTACACAATATCTAACAAACTACCTTTTGATCTGCCTAACTCGACTGAAGGTCAAAACGGTTTCACGACAGTCATTTTCGTGGTGTTATGTTTGCCACCATAAAAGCTATTGTGTTGACGTCATGAAGTCATACTCACGGCTGGAAGGGAATGAAGTGTTGCTTGTCCTCGTCATCCATCTTGCCTGTGATGATGTCTGTGACGTCCATTACTACAGAGAGAAGAATGAGACGAGAATAAAGTCTGCAGACGACCAAACATCATGTCTCAACAACTATGGATGCATCTCATGTAAATGAGAAATAACCAGCTCATATTTCATCCCGTTAAGACTATAAAGAGTGATTGTATTTTGACAATTTTTTCCATTTACATTTCAGACAGTCTCAGCAAATTCACAATTTTGAAAACATGATACCTTTTCAAATAACTCAAACAACACCAGTTATATTAATTATAAAAACCATGTAGTAATAAAAGTAATTAAATATGTAATTCACCCAAGAGGGTGGAAATATTTGTATTTCTATTTGGTATAACAGAATAAAACAATTATATAACATTAAATAAATATTATATGAACATTGGTATTATATGATTATTATTTATAATATAACAATGTAAAAATGTAATTCATTTACATTTATTAAAGTTTACATCAAGCTAGTAATTGCTGTACTGAGATTAATTAATTTAATAAATACAATTTTGTGGTGAAAAAAGTAAAATTGTCATGAAAATTATACCTCAAATCTTGATGTTTTTTTTTTTAAAGGCTTTGTAAATAAAACTATTTATTTAATTCATTCCAGCAATTACTACGTTGATGTAAACTTTAATGTTTTCAAAATGTTTGTTTGTTTATTTTGGGGTGTAATTTTGGGACTCATCACATCACTGTAAAACTCCATAAAAAAAGCACAAGAGAAACACTCATGGAAGTTTAAATTTGTGGTTTATAAGGTGAGAGCAGGCAAAACTTTCTAGATAAGCTGTCAAGCGGCAGCTATTACTGACTGAACACATAAACATCGCCCCTAAATGGCCATTTGGCCTGGTGTGCAGCAGTGGCCGTGCTGAGATTGGGCTTACAGCAGGCAACGGGAAACTGATGAGCCATAATGGAAGCGTTGGCTTGTCTCTGAAAGTGACACATTAAAGGTGACATTGCACATACAGGTTCTGCCTCTACCTTCCTGACCCACATACAGACATACTGCTAACGGCCGTATGGAGGGAGAGAGGGAGAGAGAGAGAGAGAGAGAGAGAGAGAAGACAAATGACGAGGTACAGACTGAGCAACCATACTCTCACTATAGAGACGGGCAGATATCGCCAGCACTGGCTGCCCAGAGAGAGCCGCATCTGCCCACACTGTAATCATGGGGAAGTGGAGACAGAGCAACACTTCCTCACCGGCTGCACTAACTATCAAGACATTAGAAAGAAATTTTATCCCAAATTTGAAACACTTTGCTCTGACTTCAAAATGTTAAACAAAAAAACACAACTTCAATATTTATTAGGGGAAAAACAAGATTGTATCCTACTAGCAGCAAGATACATTGATACCTGTCACAAAAAGAGGGAGGAGTCAACAAATGAGTGATGCATCCACAAACAAACACACACACTCACTCACAACATTGAATTTTAAATTGTTCATGGAATTCTAAAATGTTGATTTGTTCTACTTTTTAAATGCATGTTTTTGTTGCATATATATCTGTTCTAGATTCAATGTAAACACTACGCTTTGGCAATACATTGTAACAATTGTCATGCCAATAAAGCACATATTGAATTGAGGGAGAGGGAGGGAGAGAGGGAGAGAGGAGAGAGAGAGAGAGAGAGAGACAGACAGACAGAGAGAGAGAGAGAGACAGAGAGAGAGAGAGAGAGAGAGAGAGAGAGAGAGAGAGAGAGAGAGAGAGAGAGAGAGAGAGAGAGAGACAGAGAGAGAGAGAGAGAGAGAGAGAGAGAGAGAGAGAGAGAGAGACAGAGAGAGAGAGAGAGAGAGAGAGAGAGCGCGATGCTTTTTTCCACTTCAAAACCCGTTTGATGGTCAAACCAAAGGCTGCATGTCTGCTCTCATTCTCCTGTTCAGCCTTATTTATTTATTTACAACAGAAGAACAGATTTTTCATTTTTCCATCAAACTAAAGAATGAGAAACCCTCTGTGCACAACAAACTGTGAGAAACGCATTGCACAATAATCAACCGGAGCATCTGGGATTGGCAACAGTAATAGTGACACAAATGTTAGGGTCACTTCACTCCAACCAGATCAAGGCTTCTAATGCATACTGTGATTGTAGATGTAATAAAACAATATTTAACCCCAGGCAGACAAAATCAGTGCAAAGGCCATGTTTGTTTTGAATCCATTATAAATGTATGAATGCAGAAAGATTGTTTATAATTATATGCTTATATGCAATATATTATTCCATCTGATTTTACACAAGGCTTGAACAATTGTATTTGAATGTGTATGCAATCACTCAAATAAATCTGACAAATAAAAATACTGATCAAGACAAAACACTTGCTACCTGCAATTTAAAACAAGAAAAAGACCCTTAAATTTTACAGCCCAAACTGTGGTAACTCTATTAGCTGTCATTGTAAATAAAATAAATCAACAAAAACAAACAGAATGTCTGAATTTAGTGAATGTGTTAAATTTAATTATATCTAATAAATATATATGGTTTTATATATGATTTATGGCATTAATCATGAAATGAAATAAATAAAAAATAATAATAAAACAGTGATTCAAAATAAGCAAAATAAAAATAAAAACAAAAAGCAAACAGACTCAGAAAGTTAAATAAGTCATTCTTATAGGTTTATAGTAGTAAAATACAAAATAAATATAAAAGAATACAATTAAATAAAAAAATTAAAGACCAAGTAAAATAGAAATAACAAAAACAAACAAACTCAAAGTCTGAATTTAGTGAATATGTTAAATAATATCTAATGAAATAGCTAATTCTTATGGGTTTACAATAGTAACGATGAAATGAAATAAAAATATAAAAGAATAAAAATCAAATAAAAATTCAATCCAAAATAAAAAAAATTCATATCAACAAAAACAAACAAATATCAGAAATTCAGAATTTAGTGAATGTTACATTTAATTTAATCAAATAAAAATATCCCGTTCATACAGTAGTAACAATGGCTGCATGGTTAGTGTCCCTGTAGATGAGCGCGTCATTCAAAATCACTTTGGATATAAACATCTGCCAAATACATCACTGCAAATTCCTGGTGGTATTTTGATGGACATGACGTGACCATGCTAAGTGTGCATCAAGGTGTTATGTGTGAGGCTCTACCTGCCACACCGAAGGGTCTGCGGAGGCCAGACGTTAATTTCTTAGTGTTGTTATCTCTGAGCTCCATCCGGCCCACTCGAACGATCTGACAAACAAAGCTGATTTTCTCCCTCTTCAGGTCTTCACTCCCCAGATCCTGGAGAGAAACGCACAAACACACAAGCAAGAGCGTAAAAAAGCATGCACAATCATGTACTCAAATAGCCCATATTATTTTGAGCTCCCAAGCGCTATTGGCCATGCACCAGGTGTTTCTGCCTACACCATCTAGTTAAACCCAAAGTCGTTAGTTGAGCAACTATCCGGGAAGGCGACGACTGATGCATGGAATGGTTCGGTGTACACAGACTGTTAGTACGCAGTCCAGGTGAAGGGTAAATTGCTCGAGCTGTGTTTGATTGGGGGCAGCAACTCATTCCCCGCTGGGGATTTGTGCAGAGAGCAGAGGACTCTGGGAAAACAAACTGACCCTCATAGCCCAGCATCTATAAAAAAATAAAAAAAAGTGACCTCTAGCAAATGAGAACGTGTGGGTGCAGACAAGCACCTACACACAAGAAAACCGATGCATATGCTCTATAATTATAGATTATGCACATGCAAATACACAAAATGCATGCAATTAAAAACAAACAAATATGCTTGATAACACTGTGTGAGAAACACAAGAACTTCAATATATGATTCCATGTTTATAACACGTTTCCCTGCACAGATAACTGTTTTTTTCTGTGTTAAATTACTTGCAGAAGCCAACGCACGTACATGGATGCACACAATACGTGAAACAATGCAAACCAGGAGGTGTCTCCGGAGAGCTTCCTCCGCTAACGACCGTTAGCTCGTTACCCTTTACAGCTTTAATGATGATGCTGCTTTCTCCAACACTTTAATTACCAATTCTGCAACACGACTGATGAACACGAATTAAAGTGTCACCCAATAATACCGTGATTACTCATTAAGGAACAATGTGAGAGACGGGAACAGACGAACGGAATCGAGCCGTGAACGAGTCATTTGCACGACCATGTTTCCAGGAACAAGCGGAAATATTTGAGTGTTCAAATCAAACAATTAGGTCATGCTTGTGAAGGGTTTCGAGAGGCCTAGCGGTTTGTGCAGGTGGCACAAATTAGCACAGTTCGAAACCTAGTTAGCTGACCACCTAGATACCATTTTAAAACATCTCATTATCATGCAGCCAAGTTTTAACACAGCATCGAATGCATCTTTAGCAGAGAACAGGGCTTGTTATCGTTAACTGAAACTAAAACTAGAACTATTAAAAACATTGGTGTTCATTCAAATAAAGTTTAAATAAAATATAAATATTAGATGAACAATGAAAGGGATTAAAATGAAAATTAGAAATGTTGCTTTGAAACTAACTGAAATAAGCAACTAACAACCAAAGCAACTAACCAGAAAAATAAGAACTAAAACCGAGCCAAAAGTAAAACCTAAAACTGAAATAAAAATAATTTAAACCTCAGCAAAAATAAAATAAAACAAAAACTGAAAATCTAAAAATATATATTAAAAATAAATAAATAAATAAAAACTACAAAATATATAATGGTATATAAATAATACTTAAATAGCACTGGTAGAGAAAAGTACGGACAAAAATTGTTTAAACTAACTATTTAACCCAATATTTTCATGCTAAATTTTCTGTATTTGTCTAGCTAGGACCACAAGCATCAAGTTAGCAGTAGTCATGTCTCATATGTGATTCTGCTCATATTGTTTGATGCTTAAACAGCTTATTGGTATTAATACCTATGTAGGGTTTCAAATCAATCATTTATGTAGTTGGATTTCAGTTTCAGACTATAAAGTAGTTGCCAATGAGCCGTGGTGCTCAAAGATTTCAATCTGGTCTGCATCATGTCCCAACAGCATTTCTCCATCTCAATCCAGAATAAATAGTGTCAAAAGTAAAGCCCGAAATAATACGTACAGTGAATACGGCACGCAGGTTATGGAGCTGATCGATGTCTTTCACCAAACCTGAGCTGGACCAGCGCACAAGATAGTTTTCACTGCAAGAAAATAAAACAAATATATAGATATTAAATGAAATTAATTTCACAGCAGTAGC
This sequence comes from Onychostoma macrolepis, assembly GCF_012432095.1. Lineage (NCBI taxonomy): Eukaryota > Metazoa > Chordata > Actinopteri > Cypriniformes > Cyprinidae > Onychostoma > Onychostoma macrolepis. Next base: position 3,276,505 of record NC_081166.1, on the reverse strand, counting down.
AATTTCAAAATCATGGGACTTATTCCCAATGAACACACATACTGATAAATGTACAGCTTTAATGCACTGTAAGACATTTTAGATAGAAAAGCATTTTCTAAATGCATATATGCTAATGAAAATATCATGGCACAAATGCTGTGGCTGATTTACTACTGAGGATGTGAAACATCATGGTTACTGGTCACTGAGGCTCCCAAATGTGGGTCAAACTATTGTAAAATTATTAAAATTGATTAAATAATATAAAAATATTTTTTAAATATTAAAAATACAAAAATATTAATCATAAATATTTATAATAATTAGTAACAATCAGTGTTGGGTTAGTTACTCAAAGAATGTAATATATTACTCATTACTAGCTACTCCTTTGAAAAGTAATATTGTTACTTTACTTATTACTTTCTGGCAACAGTAATTAGTTACACTACTAGTTACATTACTTTTTCTTCACGCCCCACAGAAATTGTAACTGTGTATCTTCCAGATAAAATCCTTCTAGAATGTTACAAATAACATAAGTTTGTAAGAAACTGTTTAATTTTCCAAAAATATTTTGAATTATATTAATATAAAGTACCATATGCTGATCAGAGGGATGTAATGCCAGAGTAAAGTAAAGCCCCAACTTACACAACAGTGTTCAGATCATCTTTTTTCCTGACAAAATCAATATAATGCAATATTTCTATCTGCTGAATGTAAGCTTTTCCATATTCCAAGCTTGCCTACTGCACTGGGGACATCAACTTTCAAAATAAATCAAAAATAATAAAATATATAAAAAATAAATATACTAAAAAAAGTTTGTGCACTAACCTGATGAACTTGGACTCAATCGGGTCATATAGTGACATCAGCACTTCCGCATCTTCTCCGATTTTGCACACGACATTCTTGAGCGTGACGAAGAGGGCGAACGAGGGTGTGGAGGCAAACTTGGCCTGCCTGCTCAAATCCAAGTTCTGCTTCTGAGACTGAAAAATAAAAACAAATAAAAAATGATGGCATCTGAGCACATAGTTAGTCTTTCAAATGCGAGTCTTAAAGTCAGCAAGACTAATCACACAAGACAGGTGTTAGTGACGATCGGTCTCAAAGAATCTATATCACATTATAAATGATCTGTATCTGCTGAAAGAGATTCAAGGACAGTGAACATCTGGGTAGGGTCACCTGGGAAATACAGGACAGCAGTGCTGTTGTATTTTCAGACTTTCACCTTGTCATACGGGTTTGCAACAACATGAGACAGAACTTTCATCTTTATGTGGAGAGTTTCTTTGACCTATTAGGATGTTAAATGAAAACTCCTGTCTCATAGCATCAAGGGAAGCAACTGCTCGGTTCTAAACATGGTGAATCAAACTCACGGTGACTCATCTAAAAGCACTAGAGGTTCAACAGCTGAAGTTCAGCAGTCAACAGAGAGACACCAGGGCTTGCAAAATTTCTAAATCCCTGGTAGCCCTTCGGGCAGGTACTCTTCAGATTTTGGTAGTCTGAAAATTTAATTTAACTATCCCAAATAATAAAGACCTTTTTTTTTTAAATATAGAAAATCAGATAAGTCTAAATGTCAATCAAAAACATTTTCAATACACAAATATCAATGAAATAATTTTTCACTATGTACAGGGTATCTGCAGAATTTAAAAAAAAAATCAATTTAAGGCAATTTATTAACCTTTTTAAGAGCTGCACAAGTAAAATGAACACTGTATAAGTGGGGTTGGACAATGTCTATGGTAACATTTTAAGCCATAAAATGACATGATTTACAGTTTAGAAAAAAAAAACATAAAAATAACATTTCAGCTTTTAAACCATTTTTATGAAAAGGGACAAGTCAAACATATTATTATATTAATTTAAAACAAATATTACCGTCTTAATTGTTTAGATTTGTAGAAGGCACATTAATGATCTGAACATAAGATAGGCAGACTGAAAATGCAAATTCAGTCTCTGCCACAAGGTGGCGATTTAGGAGCAAATACTGAGGCTTCTCCGGTAACGGCCGTACACAAAGCAGCACTGCGCTCATATGTGCTGCTTTATCAGGCATTTTATAGGCAAGATGAAATGAAAATGCCAACGACACGTTTCTGAGGACAGACGGTTCCCTTCAGAGACACATTCATAAAGACATTTGCGCCGCGTTTTGACTTTGAAATGTGCGCCGCTTATATTTATTCAATTGCATCACTGCCTTTTGAAGTTTAATCCAGCTGTATCGCGATTCTTGTCTTTCCACCCCCAACTGTAAGACCTCTTGAAATTGAAATTAAGACTTTTCTTATACCATTTAACATATTTAAAACTTTTTATGTTTTTAAGTTAAGGACCCGCAATAGCCGGGAAACGCAAAAAAGCAATAGCCCCGGGACGTCAGGCTAGCGATTTTGCGAGCCCTGGACACTGAGGAAAGAGATCTTCACCTCCTTCATAAGTATGTTCAAGGGTTTATATGAACAGTTTAGTCTAAAGAAGCCCTGACCTTCATAATATTAGAGCTTAGCGATATTGTATATTCACAATATATTTGAAATGATTTTGCTGACAATATACAATTAAGGAACGTTATTAATATTCAGTAGGGGTTTTTTGGGAGATTTTATTGGGCATTTTATATGAATATTAGATCACATATAGTAATACTGCATATATCGTGTGTTTATTTAGTGAAAATGTAAAGTTTTCTCTCTCTATTTTATATATATTATTTATACAGATATATATATAGTTAAATTTAATATAATTAATTTTATGTCTAACTGAAATAAATGTTAAATATCTAAAAACAATTAATATATTATAATATTTTTAAAATATGTTTCCCAAATCTTTCATGTTTTTGCCATCTTTTATTTCTTGGATGAAACTCTGTAAGTTTACAATGGCTGTTTGTAAGCAATGGTTGCTCTGTACAAATGTGTGGGGGGGTTTTGCGCTACATTATCCATTTGTCACATTGAGCCCCACAGCAAAGATGGGAAGTGAGATGGTTCGCGCTCACATTCTCTGTTCCTGTGCAACCTCTCACACGTCAGTGATGGTGTTTCAGAGCTGCGGTCAGGGACTTTTTCATGTGGTTTAGTGGTTGTGCTTCACAAAATAGTCACATCCAAATATAAATATGAAGTAACAGTTAACATTCAAGGTGTTTATTAAACATCAAGGCAGGTGGTGATGAGAAAAAAACACCTCAAAGCGTAGAGCCGATGTGAGTGTGCTGTCGACTCTCAGGCCTTGCACATACACAATCCAATAACACCAAATACATTCAAATATCTCAATCAAAATGAATCACAGGCAGAAAAAACAAAAAACAAAGTGCCATAATGGATGAAGAGAGTCTAATATCGTTTACCTTCTCCTCTTGGATGCGAGCTTCAATCCGCTTGGATGCGGTTTCATGCGCTCGGAACAGATTGATCGTGCTGGTCAGGTCAGGATCCAGAATATTCCCGTCTTTATCTCTCACCACCAGATCCTGGTCTAAATACCTGCCAAACACACACAAAAACAGTGTAGGAGACACTTTAAAACACAGCTGGCTTAAAGAGACAAAGATTTGTGTTCTACTAATCCAAATGGATACATTTATTTGGACATTATCTACTAAAATGACTGTGCAAATGAGCATAACAGAAAAATGAATAAGACAGATTAGCACTTAGTGTAAAAGTTTGTTATCAGTGGTTTGTTGCTATATGGTTACATAGGCATTCTGGATTTGTATCGAAACAAAATAAAAACCTTTCACTTAATAAAGTTGACTAAGACAGAGACTTGGACTGAGAACTGAGAGTTGTATGTGTGTGTGTGTGAGTGTCACTAGTGACTTTTTCACCCAAGCGGTTCTATCGTCTCATCTGCATACTCACTTCCCACAGCTAAAGTTAACAGGAACACTGACACACTGTGAGAAAGGTAATAATAAACTTGCTGCTATTAGATGGCCTTGAATGTGTTTAAAGAGCGGGGAAAAAGTCTAAGTGTGTAACTAGAATAACTAAATGGAACTGCAATTAACCCCAAACTCACACCATCATTCATTCATTCTCTCACACACACACACAGACAGAGTCACTGCCAAAAATATCAGCGCACTAGCAATTCTCTCAGAAAATTGTTGCAGTTGCAAATGTTTTGGTACTCACATGTTTATTTTATTTTGCATTTTGCATTGGAACAACAGAAAAATAGAAGAAAAGTCAAATCTGATACAATTCCATACAGAACCCAAAAATGCACTGGACAAAATTATCGGCACCCTTAACTTAATATTTAGTAGCACCCCCTTTGGAAAAAATAACTGAAATCAATCGCTTCCTGTAACCATGAATGAGTTTCTTACACCTCTCTACAGGAAATTTGGACCACTCTTCTTTTGCAAACTGCTCCAGGTCATTCAGATTTGAAGGATGCCTTCTCCCAACTGCTGCTTTGAGATCTCTCCACAGGTGTTCTATGGGATTCAGATCTAGACTCCTTGCTGGCCATTTCAGTGCTTTGTTTGTAACCATTTCTGAGTGCTTTTTGAAGTGTGTTTCGGATCATTGTCCTGCTGGAAGACCCATGACCTCTGGTTGAGACGCAGCTTTCTGACACTGGCCACTACGTTGCGCCCCAAAATTATTTGGTAATCATCAGATTTCATGATACCGTTCACACAGTCAAGGCATCCAGTGCCAGAAGCAGCAAAGCAACCCCAAAACATTATTGATCCTCTACCATGTTTGACTGTAGGGACTGTTCTTTTCTTTGAAGGCCTCATTTCTTTTTCTGTAAACGGTGCCATGATGTCCTTTACCAAAAAGCTCTACTTTTGTCTCATCTGTCCACAGTACGTTCTCCCAGAAGGATTGTGGTTTTGTCACATAAGTTTTGGCAAACTCCAGTCTTGCTTTTTTATGCCTTTGTGTCAGGAGTGGTGTCCTCCTGGGTCTCCTACCATAGCGTCCCTTTTCATTCAGATGGCGACGGATAGCGCGAGCTGACACTGTTGTACCCTGTGTCTACAGATCAGCTTGAATTTGTTTGGAAGTTAATCGGGGTTCTTTTTCCACCATTCGAACAATCCTTCCGTTGTAATTTTGCATTAATTTTGCTCTTCCATCCACGTCCAGGGAGGTTAGCTACAGAGCCATGGGCTGTAAACCTCGATGATATTGCGCACAGTGGACACGGAAACATTAAAGGGGTCATATAATGCCATTTTTGTACAAGCTAATATGATTCTTTAGGGTCTAAATTGAAAGTTTGTAATCTACTTTAATTAAAAATTCTCATTAGTATTGTAAGAAAACACTCATTTTACCTGCTCAAAAACAGCTCTCTGTTCAGCACACCGTTTTAGTGCGTGTGTTTTTAAATGCTAATGAGCTTTGCTCGCCCCGCCCCTCTGTTCTGTGGGGCGTTTTTGATTCTTCAGATGTGCTTGCCTATACAAAAGTAAATATGTGATCAGATAACATAACTTATTCTGGCATAATATTGAAAAACATCAATTAGAGTATTTATAGTCTTGGATCATATGCATTTGCAGGATGTAAACAGTATTTTGCAGGTATTGTGTTACCATTAATTTTCATGCAGTTATAACTGTTTTTTATTTATTTAAATTTTTTACATTACTTCTTCACAGACACCGTTATAAACCATCTACAAAAGTAAGCTTAGTGTAGTGTTATCATGTTAACTTTAATACCTGCGTACACAGTTTGTAATAACACAATAACCATAACGTTTTGTTCATTATAAATGTGGGATTATTAATTATATTGAGAACGTCGTAAATAGAAAACATGCATGTACCCTGAATGTAAACATTAGCCACATACATCGTGAAGCGTGCTAGCGATTTGCAAAGATTAATATAAAGATTAATATAAAGGTTAATTAAACGTTACACTCACTTCTTCTGGAGGTTCAGCAGGAACACGAATAGTTGGTACCGATTCTTTTTCAGGAGCAGCTTCTTAGCAAAACCAGCTTTATACTGACCTTCATTTATAAAGCAGTCTGGTGAAAATGATTCGCGCAAACATGAAAACATTGACGCGTTGCTCGTGGGGAATATTCCTTCAAAAGCAAAACTCAGCCACTGTGTCTTAAGCGGTTCGGACTTAGGAACATCAAAATGACTGCTGTGTTCATTATTGCACCGAGAACAGAACACCACAATCGCTAGACGCCATTCTGCTCATAGACAGCTCCAGCGTATATCAACAATGACGCGGACTATGATTGACAGCTCGCTCACGAGCAAGGGCGGGTCTGTGTTGAAACACTGCTGTCAATCAACCATCGTGGGAGGGGCGTCCGACCGTGTGGCGTCACACGGTCGAATGGCTTGATTTGAGACAGGGTAAAACAAATAAGGAGATTAAAAAAACACTGGATGGATTTTTATCATTTTATGATGGTTGTGTACAGGCACTGCTAACACACATTTCAGTACAATCAACTTGTAAAAGTGCATGTACCATTATATGACCCCTTTAAGATGTCTGGAGATGGACTTGTAGCCTTGAGATTGTCCATGTTTTTCCACAATTTGTTCTCTCAAATCCACAGACAACTCTTTACACTTCTTTGTTTTCTCCATGCTCAGTGTGACACACAACACAAAGGTTGAGTCAACTTTTCTCCATTTTAACTGGTTGCAAGTGTGATTACTATATTGCCCACACCTGTTACTTGCCACAGGTGTGTCTAAATACACATTACAGGAGCATCACATGCTTGAAAAGCAATTATTTCTTACAATTTTGACAAGCTGCCAATAATTTTGTCCAGTCCATTTTTGAGTTCTGTGTGAAATTATATCAAGTTTGACTTTTCTTCTCTGTTTTTTTGTGTTGTTGCAGTGCAAACAAAAACAATAAGCACGTGAATACCAAAACATTTGCAATTGGAACAATTTTCTGAGAGAAGTGTTGCATTTTCTGACAGAATTGCAAGGGTGCCGATATTTTTGGCCATGACTGTACATACATATACACACACACACATATATATATATACATATATAAACTGAGTTCTGATTTTGTTAAAGGTATATGCTTTTGTTGAAGCCATCAGTCTCTCAATTCTTTTTCACCATTATTTTTAAAATCAGTTATGTTATTTGCAGTGCTTAAGTACACAGTCTTGTATCTTTGTCTTTATGTGCGATTTTCTTTTTTTTTTTGCTTTAAATGATGGATTGTAATGTTGTGATTCACCTTGTAGCTAGTTGGTTTGGTTCATGGCTTATAATGCTTTAAAGACTTTTTTTTTTTTTGCTGAACAAAGGTCGTTTGCTTGAGGCTCTGTTTTACAGGTAATAATATTCTAAATAATGTTCAGTTTCTTGCACATACCAATTGTTTCGCTTCATAAGACCTCAATATATTGTCAGGAACCACAGGTATTCATTTTGTGTTCCTTGATATGCTTTTTTTGACTCTCAAAGTGCCAGTAGCTGTTGACTTGCATTTTATGAAACACCAAGAACCACGGTTTCAGCTACAAATTGTCTTTACTGCTCTACTGAAGAAAAAAAGTATGGCCTGAGTGTGAATTAATTAACAGAAAATTTTCATTTTTCGGTGAACTATCCCTTTAAATGATTTTTTTTCTGAATTTTTGATTTTCTGAAAATGCCAGTACATGCAAAAATGCACCACCATGTGTTGTGGAGTGTTCTGGGCATATAGTTCTGGGCATATATGGGCACTGGTCCTTCAATGCAAATCTACTTGTTTTTTTGGTTTTCCAGGTGAGAATAATCTAATAGTATAAACATTTAATACTTAGGGTTAAGGAATTAAACTTTTAACCAAGTCTGAATAACAGCACACACTGCTGATTAATAACACTAGTCTTTTCTTCCCCCAGATGAAAGCGGATAAAGTGCTGAAAATCTTTCACAATGACCCTTCACAGCAAAAACAGTTCCTGAATGAAAATGAAGAGCAATAAAACGCTCATTAAAAATCAGATTTTATGTAATGGACTGCAGTCGTGACTTCCAGCTCACACTCTCCCTGTTCCAACACGACCCAATCAGCACGAGTCAGCAGCTTGTGTGTGTGTGTGTGTGTGTGTGTGTGTGTGTAAATACTTGTTCCCGTAGTCCATCTTAGAGGTGACTTTCTGTTTGAGCTCGGTCAGCTCGTCCTGCGGGAGCGTGCCGGACAGGATCTGGGAGCGCCACTCGATCAAGTCGTAGATCATGTCTCGGACCGTGTTGAACATCTCGCGCCTGTCGCCCTGTTGGAAACAAAGTCTGGTTAAAACCCTGCAATGCGTGTTAATTAATTCATTAAAGCGCATGCTGCTGCATAAAGGCGCTGCTCTTAATCACTGTAGACAAACAGCCCCAGAGTGTCATATTACTTGCTTATGCAATTAAAGAGTTTAGAAACTGTCAATGAGACACTTTTCAAAAAGGTTTGAAAACTAACTTTAATTTTTAATTTGTATATCACGTCAGAGCTTTACAACATCTCGCCCCCTGGCGAAAATGATCAGATGTATTAGAGAAAATTGCAACGTGTCTCAGCAGACGAATGTTTGCGCTCTGTGATGTCACTGCGACGTGTTGTCATCAAAACACTGTCGTTAAGCTCACAATGTCTATTTCCCTAATATATTAGTATGCAAAAAGCAGCATCAATTGAGTGGGATGTCCAAATTTGTTGTATTCATAAAAATTGGCCAAATAATACCCAGATGTCCTACTAAATATGGAAAGATACTGAAGTGTGCATCTGATAGACACTTGAGTATCAGTGATGTGAGAAGGTTTATAAATGCTGGAGATGTGATGCAACTGACAAAACAAAATCTCAGAAAGGGTTATTTTATTTAAAGGGAAAGTTATTTTGCCCGAGTCTGGTCTTGGTTAAAACATAAAAACGGGCCAGAAAACCTTGCATAAGATGTTTAACGTCCAATTTTTATCCAAATAAAAACAATTTTTGGTGTAAATGTACTTTAACAAAATCACAAAATAAATGATCTATTAAAGATTCTGGGTATAAAAAGCCGACTCTTTGCTGTTAGGTTGATGATGTAATCATGTTCACAGTTTCAGTTTGATGATGTCAATTGTGATATCTTCTGCATTCTAATGCATACTTTTAAGTGTGCAGAGGAAGAATACGCAACTTTTGGGAAATAATAATACTAAAATTTGTAATAAATGCAAACTTACCACATATAGGTCCCTCCATATTGCCGCCCATTCTCGCAGCGTAGTCGTGACCTCATGAACCAGCGGAAGCTCGGTAGGAATGACCGTCTCCTTTTGTCTAAAAGAACAGTGATAAAACAGTGTTTTATCGCTACCGCTAAAACAGTGCAAAACAGAAATAGCAATATAAGTGAAGGAGTTTTCCAAGAATATCGCTTGTGTGGGAAACAATAGGCTGTTTAACCGCATCCACGTCAGTAATTCCTGCTTACTACAGGCTCCTGAGGACCCCGAGTCATTCAGATCCCTTAATGCCAATGAAAACTAATTACCAGCATCAGTCATCAAAACAGTGCTTATGAAATCTGAGCTGGGCTTTGCTCACGATTCCAATTACTCACACACATTCAAACCAAACCAGCACTCACTCATGTGTATTATATTCCTGAACCACACTTGAAAATCCATTTCAGACTCCAAAATCTCCCATTACGCCAGCAGTGGACTGCTGAGCGCTAACTTGTTTTAGTAAGACGTCTATGGGAAGTATACTGTTAGCTGTGCTCAGGCTGGACAAACGCTGATATAATCAGACCAATAACAGAAGTAACAGGATCTTCAGACGCAGGGAAGGAGTGTAAAGCTTAATGCGGATGCTCCAAAACATAGTGAGCTGCCTACACAGGGAACTGCCGTCAAAAACAGCATCCTATCCATCATAGAGACTCACAAGGTCAGATAAAGAAATACTGGTGTTTAAAGGTCTGAAAATAGTGAGAGGTGACAGAAATGGATGGGGAACAGGGAGTATATGGGTCTTTACATGAACAGGGTAATAAATAGAGTGCCAAACTCTTAAAATAATGAAATATATGAGAAGATTTTTTTTCTTAGCAGATGATCACTAAGAGGTGGTACTTAACCTTTGGTAGTTTGTATTTATTTGAACAATGCCTGAGACTTGGTGTTGCAAGCACTTCGTCTGTCTGATTGCCTCTTCAAGATTAATCGCTTTATGTATTCCCCAATTGTAAGTCGCTTTGGATAAAAGCGTCTGCAAAATGACTAAATGTAAATGTAACCTTCAGAAAATGTCAAGGATAAATTTAATATGATATAAACATTAAATATGCAAAACATGGCAAACCTCATGTAAAATGAACATTGCATTAGTTGCTAAAAATTACAATTTGTAATTTTTAGCAACATTAAACAAACAAAAATAGACAATTGTAAAAAATAAATAATTCACATACACGCAATAAAATAAAAATATTTTTTTAAAAATTAGAGAAGAACTTTTTTCTTAACAAATGATCACTGAGAAGTGGTATGTAACCAGAAAATGTTAAGAATAAATGAAATATTCTATAAATATTATATTTTTATGATTTTTGCATAATATATTATTTTAAAATCATTATTTGCATGTAGGGGTGTGTGATATGACGATTTTTGATCGTGGACGATAAAAAAAATTTAATAAAAAAAAAACCACGATCTCCATGATCTGCTTTTGAAGAAATATCATAGTATCATGCTACAGTACACATTCTATCAATTACAGTTCTGGCGCCTCGTCACGACACACAGCGGTAGAGTTACTCTGACAGGACACTGCACTTATTCGCGATCGCAAAAGTATATTATTTGCATACAAGTATGCATAGTCAACATTTCTCCCACTGAGTTCATTACAACAAATCCTGGGATTGCCTTCTCTGAGAACGTGAAGGATCTGCAATCTGGCCGAAACAAGTTGGTTTGGCTAAAGAGCTACAGTAATGTCTGCTAAGATGTTTCTAATGCTTTCTTTCATAATCAGCAAATAACAAACTTTTAGGAATATGCATGGACATACTGACCCGCTGCCTTCAACCGTGGCCTCTTTCAGATGTATGTAACATGCCGGAAACACACCCTGGACATAGAGGAACACATCAGAAAATACAAAACAAAGGAGAAATTCAAGTTGAGGCCTGCTGAATGATTGTATTAAACTAGAAAGCTGACTGTACTCTGGAAGCGTTTCATACAGTAACTCACCTTCTTCGATTTTCTCCTCAGCCGATACCCTCGATACCATCCTGAGAAGAGCAAGAAATATCACAGCAGTCAGACGGAAATGCCAACAATTAGATTACAGAGAGACGCCACTCTGTCCCTATAGCACAACTAGAAAACAATATTCTGAGATTATAAAAGACACGTTTCATAAATCTCCTAGAGATACGAAGTGAGGCAGTGGGCATGTCTGCAAGGTACGAACACATCATTCAACACTGAAGTGTGTGTTATTGAGATCAGCTGAGACCAGAGAGAGGAAAGCTCTGCTGACGACATATCTGTGAGGTGACATGAGGTGAAATGAATGGGCAACAGGGAGGACTTGACATAAATGAGGTACTAAATAGCGTGTGAAAGTCTTATAAATAATAAAACAGTAGAAGTACATTTTTCCCTTCCTCAGCAAATGATCGCCAAGATCTGGTACTTAACCTTTAGAAAATGTCAAGGACAATTAAATAGTATATGAGCCGGTTTAAGTTCTATTTATTTTAAATGAGGTTTGCAGTAAATATTAAAAAAATATAAGAGACATTATTTTACTGATAATTCAAAGTAAAATAATAAAATAAAATATAAAATAAATGAAGATAAAGTAAAATTAAAGACTACAAAAAGAAAATGATATAAAATAACTAAATTAAATTAAAAATAAAATACTTTGTAGTTACTGATATTTTTCCCCATAAGTTTTCTTAAAATAGCCTTGAAGGCTTCAATTCAATGGTTGAGCTTTTATAATCATCTTTTTATATTGATGGTTTGCTGCGTCACATTTAGTTACAACATAAAAATCAGTGTGTGTGTTTTTGTGGCAAATGAGGACATAAATTTATATAATGACAAAGGTATTACAAGGAGAAGGTGAGTTTTCAGGACATTACCCCATGTCCTCACTTTTCAAAACGCTTATAAATCACACAGAATGGTGTATTGAAAATCTGAAATAGCACAAAGTTTCCTGTGAGGGGTAGGGTTGGTGTAGGGCAATAGCACATACAGTTTGTACAGTATAAAAAAAACATTACGCCTATGGGATGTCCCCACTTTTCACAAAAACAAACGTGTGTGTGTGTGTGTGTGTGTGTTACCTTCGTAAGTCTCCAGAATGTGTACAGTGTCTCCGATCTGTAAGGACAGCTCTTCATCACTGCGAGTGTCATAGTTATAGATTGCTGCAGACAGAGAACATAAAACACTGTAGTGAGACACATGGCATCAATTTCTGCTTGGTGTGTGTGAGAGAGAGAGAGTTATAGATGATGCAGAAATGCAATAACTAACCACACAACAAACAATAGCAGCTCAGCAATAAACACGCCTCCAATTTATTTGACACATACAAGCACCCAAAATATCATGACAATGCAAAGTGTTTGAATGTTTTATATCACGATTTTCAGTGAATAACTACTTTAATTACTTTAATGTTGTTGTTTTTTTATTTTACCCATATTCATCTTAACATTCATTGCTTCCCTGCAAACACTGGTATTTTCTTCAGGAAGTGTTTCTCAGTGACCCTGAATGGCCAAGATGACCCTGTGACAGAGAGACAGCAGAGGACGAGCAGAGAGCGACAGATAGAGAGCAAGACCTGTGAGGGTTAATTACTGTCTCTATTTCGGTCTCTGTCAAACTCTCACCTTCATTCTCACACACACACTTCATTCTCTCTCTCTGAGAGAGTCTCTCAGAGAGAGAGAGAGAGAGAGAGAGAGAAAAATTACACATTCTCACCGTGGGCCTTTTCAAACCATTCACACACACACACAAACACAAAGCAGTCGTTTCTCTCTGTAATCTCTCTCCCTCCGTTGGTTTCTCTCTGAATCTGAATTGAACACCTCTGCAGCACATCATGACAAAAACATTTCAGTGCACATCCTTTCAGACGGCGAGTCTGAGAAACACTGTGTACCTTAAATTACACACACACACACACACACACACACACACACACGTTACTAAACTACAGGAAAGGAGAAAAAAAAAGAAAAAGTTCCAGATAAAAAGCAAACAATTGCCACATGACATTTCAGATTTGAATGTTAATCAACAATTGAGCTCCTACACTAAGAACAATACTACTATAGTATTTATTCATATTTTGAATTAGCCTATATTAAATTATGAATTGCATTTTCATTTAAGCCATTTTAATTTTTGTTTTTACACACACATATACATACACGATATTTATTATGTATATATAAATACAAACACATGCATGTATACATTTAAGAAAAATCTGTTATGTTTATATATTAAATATAATATGAAATATGATATCAATTTATAAATATATTAACATGTAAATATTTTCAAAATATATAATGTGTGTGTGTATTTATATACATTACATAATAAATGTAAACAAACTTATTTTGGATGCGATTAATCATTTGACAGCACTAACTTCTAAATATTATTTCTAATATTATTTTTAATTTCCATTACACTACTACAGTTCAAATGTTTTGGGGAGAGTAAGGTTATTTATTTATAAATTTTTAAAGAAATTAATGTTCTTGTACATAAAAGACGCATCTCTTATTCAAATAAAGTGTATTCGATTTTTTTTTTTCCCAAATGTTTTTTTTTTTTACTTTCTATTCAAAGAATCTACAAAAATATGAAGCAGCGCAACTGTTGCTGTTTTTCAGCATCGACAATAATCAGAAATGTTTCTTAAGCAGCAAATCAGCATATTAGAATGATTTCTGAAGGATCATGTGACACTGAAGACTGGAGTAATGATGCTGAAAATTTAGCTTTGATCACAGAAATAAAATGACATTTTACAAAATATTGAAATAGAAAACAGCTGTTTTTAATAGAAATAAACTTTCACAATATTACTGTTTTGTGTATTTTTAATGAAATAAATGCAGCCTTGGCGAGCATAAGAGACTTTTTAAATATATTTTAAAAAATCTTGTAAAACACAGTGGTAATGAACATCATGACTTTTGATAATGAATGCACTGAACGCACACATTTCTCTCCATCTAACAGAGCTTTAATTACTGCATACACATTAAACATTTCTACAGACTATATACATAAGGTGGTATCCCAACTAAGTCAGACAAACTTGAAAAAGCCATGAGCCAGCAGAGCTTCCGCTCATCTGCACACGCTCCAGACAACCAGATTCGCACATCAAATCCCATATGCTGCCGTTCTGATAGCCCCAGAAGAAGCCAATCCAATTACACAACAAACAATACATGGAGAGTAAGACACCTCCACGATAGGAGAGCAGAGTAATGCCTAGAGTAAGGAGGAAAAGGAAATGGTTGAGAATATGTCCCTAATGTGTATACGAGTCACAAACCACCACAGATTCTGCTCTTATCTTAGTAGGAAGAACACTGTACCAGATGACATCTCTCTGAGTTTTCTATCACAGACGCACACACTCACTCGAGGAAACGCACACATAAACACACAAATGATCATTTGAGCTCGGCTCAGACTGCTGTGATTGCAATCTCAAAGCCTGGCTAACAGGTGGCTAAACACCACAGTAACGCACAATCGCTACAGGTTATTTATTAGATAACAGAACTTTACAGCGTGAAAGAGGAACTGAGGAAAAACGTGAGCCACCTCGGTGTCTGTCTGCATAGACAGCAACCTTCTCAGGCAGGATCTTTATTTTACAGATCGATACCAATCAATCAAATCAATAAAATACAATGAATTATTTGTAAAGCAAAATATTAAGATCCTGATTCTACGAATGAAAACCAAGTGAGCAAAAAATTATGAATAAATAACAATATTAAATTAGAATATTAATAGTAAAATAATAATCCTGACATTATTGAGATAACCAAGCGAGTAAATAAAATAAACAAATATATTAGTATCCTTAGACTATTGGAACAACAAATAAAAGCCATTTATAAACTAAAATGAATATTACCATCCTGATGCCACCAAGATTGAGCAATGAATAAATATATAATAATTCCTGGCTTTGTTGACAACCCATTGAGGAAATAAAATAAAATAAAAAATAATAAAATAAAATAAATGTGTGATGATACTTAAAGGATAAGGTAGAATAATTTCACTGACACTTGTTTGTAGCTTTCATGTGCATATTATGCATAAAAACAGTGTTCAGTTGTGCAGCTCACTGGGTTTTGGATCAGAGCTGAAGGAAGAAGACTAAACAGAGAGAGGAAGAGAGGACGGGAGACACACAAAGAGGATCAGAGCAGCATGAGAAGACCCGTGTGTGCGCGAGACTCTGACAGGAAGTTCAGGCCCCTAGAGGCGCCCATGTCCCCCGAGAGAGAAAGCAGACGCTTCAGTCGCCTCTCTTCCAGCCTGGCTCTGAGTGAATAGAGCCCATTGAGCCGGACACAGACACCAGCTGCAGTCACTCGCTTGCTGTCCAAACCTGTATCTAAACCACAGGCTAGAGATGAAACGCTATGAACATTTCATATCACGATTATAACCACTGTTACCACATCTATAAATAGAGAATTTTATATAGTCAGTATATCAGTGCCTTTTAGTGTTGAGCAATATGCTCAATTGTCATATAGTCCCATCGTCACCCAGTGAGATCGCCGATACACAATATTATTGCGCTAATTTATTTAATTATTAATAATAATAATAATAATAATAATAATAATAATAATAATAATAATATTAATGTTATTTATTATCATCAAAATTAAGTGTCAAAAACGCAACATACTGCCAGCAGGGGTCACTCATAATTCATTACATAAATAATAAACAGTTCAGTTTTGACGCTACATTGATTATTTTGTTTATTTATAAATTTTATTTTATGATATTTATTATTGTTTATATTGCTAATGGTGTTGCGCAGCAATACACAAAACAGTTAGGTAAAAACCGTTACCTTGAATAAAACAAAGCTGTTGACCAATCAGAATCAAGGACCGGAACTAACTTCACTTAAATCTGAGCTGTATAGAGGGTATGCATTGATGTCACTTTCCTGCCAGAACGGACTGAATGGCAAAAGAGCCTGCTGCATGACTGGATTTAATAGGCAAGCTAGGAAAACACGAGTAAAACAAATGGTAATCAGTTTAAACTAAAGGTCGTTGGGCTCGATATCATCATCATTACATATATCATCATATCGTCCAGCCCAAAAACTTTTTTGTCAGTGTTTTGTTTTAAAAACCATATACCACTACAATTCATAGGTTATGATTTTACCTCAAAATTCAACATAAAATAAGTGCAAATCCATTTTTCGCTGCCTGGAGTTCATTTGTTTCTGTGAATTGCAGGGATCCATTTGCTTCTCTTTCCTGTAGCTTTCGGCAGTCAGTAAAAATATACCTCAGACTTCTTCAAATCTATTTGTTCAGTCAATCGCAAAGCTCTCTCTCATTTTAGATGCGTTTTGTGTGTTCTATCACAGCATTCACACTGAAAACCAATGATGCCATTCAGTCCTTTTACCTCTCGGTGTGCAGAACCGCAGGCACACCAGCTGACGGTGACGGCACGTGCATACACTTTATTTACATCGAGTTTTCTAATCGTGATAATCAAATACGGTTTAAATGATAGCTAAATATGAAATAGTAAAACCATTGGGACCTTTTATCATAGTTTACATCAGACCTGCAGAAACTAGGGATGCATTGATCCGATACTCTGTATCGGTATCTGCTCCGATACTGGCATTTTCTGCCAGATCGGGAATCGGTCAGACGAGACCGATCCAAATCCAATATTGTGCATATACTATTCTGTGTTATTAAGCCCCATGAAAGACAAAAAAAAACATTATAAAGCACCATGAAGTTTTTGTGCACTATATTTCAAGTGTTTTGAAGCTGTTCCATAGTACATTGCAAGGTACAGATGAATATTTAAGTCGTTAAATTTAAATTGACTTAAACTCTTCTCTCCGCTGTGGCTATCTGTAATCCTCCATTCAGCATTCAACAATACAAAGAGCAATGTGTAATGTGGGTCATTGACGTATAAGGATCTTCGACAGGCCAATTTTAAAATACAAAAAAAAAAATTATAATATCTACTGTAATTGTTCAAACATTAAATATAAATTTTTAATTTTTTTTCCCCCCATTAAAATGAAGATGTCTATATTTAGTAGATTGTGTTTAACACACAAAACAGTGATCAGGTTACCACACTGAGTTATAGAAAATCTACACTGATTTAAAAACCAAAAAAAATAAATAAATAAAAAACAGCGCTGGTATCGGTATCGGATCGGTTCTGAAAAAGTGGTATCGTTGCACCCCTAACAGAAAAACCTCAGAAAAAAAAAAAAAAAAAGTCAGAGTGGCCGGTCCTGGGGGCTAAAACATGGGCATTATCTGTAAAGTACTCCATAACGGCAGGGAATGAGATGTGCACAGACCTATTGAAGTCAGATTCAAAAGCACACAAAAGGAATGATAAAATAATGTCAGATATCTGGCCGTAGGTGATGAGGAGTAACTCCAGTCAGAAAATAACTGGCCATTACAGCCAGGTTGCGTGAGCCACCCACAGCATAGAGAGCAGGAATACTTGAGCAGAGGAGAAAGAGAGACGCTTGGATTCAAAAAGACGCTGAGAATAAGGCAGAGGTTGAACAATTTCTATCAGACGGATGACACAACGAAGGTGCTCGAGCAAAACTTTATCAGTTTCAGAGAGCCGGGAAAGTTTTATAACATAAGAGCAGGTCGACAGCTTCTCTTTGAGGTCTGGAAGTGTAATAAAGGATTTTATTGTCTTACTTAGCCAGACATTTCAGTGTCACTATAAAGTCTGGTCCATTGTGCAGTTTATTAGCAGTGTATGGACAAACCCTGAGTATTAAACTTCATGGTGTATCTCGCCCTGAGGCGTTTGTGCTACAGACATAAAGGTATAGTTTACTATAATTTTTTCTAAACAGCTGAACTAAGTTTTCACCTGACTGAATCAGCCATAAACCTACAAGTGAAGAAGGATCATGGGCCATATTGAGGGTCTAGCATGCTAGAGCAGTGTTTCCCAACCTTTTTTTTGCCACGGCATAGTTTTGATATGTAAAAAAATCCCACAGCACACCATTAAGCATTACAAAAAAAAAAAATTATAAAACCATTACAAAAAAAAAAAAATTCATTTATGAATTTTTTTCCTCCAATAATTAAACATTGCGTCAGAGTTGGTATTTTGGCTTTATATATGATCAGACAATTGCACTTAATTTCTGAAAATCATACTCAAATGGAGTGACAGAGATCTGTGTTTTGTCCATCATTAGAACGGCCGCCTCTGAGGCAGTAAATTAATAGCATTACGTTTTCACCAGTTTGCAGGTTATAAAGTTTATTGTAGTTATATGGGTGCTCCGTTTCTCTTGTTGTTAATACATTTGGCCAAAATCTCATGATATAAAAGATGAACAGCTATGATATTTAAAACGTAGCCTACAAAAGTGTATTGGCTACAACTAGACATCAAATGCTAAGACTCTTCTCTGCTCTTTATACACACAAAAACATTAACCTTTATAGAAAGCATTTCTTGGGTAAAGAAAACGCTGTACATATTCAAACATCAGTTCTTTATTTACCCTTGCATTGCAAAGAAGTAGACGTCTGTCTTCAAACTGCGCATCGCGGCGCTTCATTCTGAATGGATGGGGGGTGGAGTTATGAGGTTTAAATGACAATTTGAGGATCCAATGGCATTACGAGGTTTAGTCACAAGCTCTTTTGAATGCTTTTCATTGGTTAAATATTTGTAAAACCCACAAATCGACATAATGACCAATAAAAGTAAGTCAATAAAGTGAGTCAATAAAATACCAAAATTTTATATAAAATAAAAAATTTACCAAATAAAAAAGAAAAATATAATTCTATCAAGTTAACCAAGCAAACCAATAAAAAATTAAAACAAAAATATAAAATACAAAAATAAAAAATAAATAAATCCTCATGCTACTACATTAACCAGGTGAGCAAATAAAAAAAAAAAAACTAAAATACAAAGAAAATAAATACTTATTTAATTAAAAATTAAATGCTTGTGATGCTAAGCTAACCAAGCGATTTATTGCCAAGCCAATAAAATGCAAATATAAAATACAAATATTTAAATATAAAATAAATAAAAACACAGATGATTCTATCAAGTGAGCTAAAAAAGTGATTAAATCGAAATACAAAAATTAAATATAAAAAAATCTCTTAAAAATAAAATACATCCTTTTTTTGATGACCAGTTCACATGTGCTGCCGCTTCGCTTGATCTGAGCTGTCTATAGCAATCACGCCACATTAAAGAGCACCAAACGGTATTTATTGCTTGAATTTCTTAATAAAATGGACAGAATTTGAAATCTGAGACAAAAGTAACAAAGCACAAAGCTTAGTCTATTGCGATTTATTCGGTGGGAGGCGCACTAAATGTACTGTGCATTCATCAAATGAAAACAGCATTGATCGGAATTTAAGAATCGATATTGGTTCATAAAAATAAGAATCTATTAAAATAGAGAAATCGTTTTTTTTACCCAGCCCTAGCATATTTCATTGTTTTTAGTGGCCTCCGCAGTCACTGCGGAGTGTGCTGTTGAACATGTCTCCGTTCATCTGTTCTCTTCATAAATAAATAAATGCATAAGCCTATATGCTCATCCTCTAGATTCATTACTACACTGTAAAAAGTGATAAAAAAAAAAACTGAGGAAACCCGTTGCCTTAAAATTATTAAGTATATAATATTTATTTTTTTAAAAGTTAAGTGAACTTGACAATTCACTTAACTTATTTTTTTTAACTATCATTTACTTAAAAATTAAGGAAACAGGTTTCCTCAATTTTTTTAAGTCAAGTCAACATCACTTTTTACAGTGTAAAAATGAAAACGTGAACAAAAATAAAAGCAATTAAATGTGTTATTGTAATTAAAATATGAAAATTAAAATGACGGGTAATAATAGATTATTTTTACGACCCTGTCCATCAAAATGATGGACAATGTTAAAGTCAGATTCATTACAGATCACAGACATTCACGCTGGCACTGAGACTGAGCCCCTCCAATTAACCTGAAATTGAACAGAGACGCTAAATATTTCTGGATTTTATTGGAAGGGTGGACAGAGAATGAGAGATGCTTATTCACTAGAAGGATACTGAATATTGCCTACTATTTTTTTCCAATAATAGCATGTGAGACCGTATGCAATAATGAACATAAAATAAAGTAGCAATATGCTGAACTAATATATGACCTTATGTGCATATCAGGGTTATTTTAGTTAACCAAAACCATAAATTAAAATAAGTCTATAATAAAATAAAACAAAAAGATTAATGAAAAAAATCCCATTTTCATTTTGTTTAACTTAAAAGTACTAAAATAAATGGAAATTAAATTAAAAAAAATACAATAAATGGAAAATGCAATACAATACAATAAAACTTAAAATAATTTGCCTGGTAATATAAAGTGAAGTTAAATGCATTGCATTGTGGGATACAGTATTTCATGCAGAGTGCTCTGGTTGTATACAGCACATCTAAGCAAAAGTATTGTGTTATCTGAATACAACATGCATGCAGAAAACGAATGCATACTGCAGAACTAGTATAAATAGCACGGAAATGTTACAGTATGACAAAACAGAAAGAGAGGCATGCTTGAGTTATGCGGTAGAAATGGGGAACGTGGAAAAGAGGCTGATGAAGAGATGAGATATCATGTTGAGACAGTTCTACTATACAGTTCATAAATTCAGCCAACAGGTAGAAACAAGCCTGATGAAGCTGAAGCCACAGACGCACAACATCAGGAACATCTGTAACGGCCTAAAATTCAGTGCAAAATTGTGGCACAATTTTAATAATTCCTGCAAATTCCATGTTCATTATTCTGTAAATTCCCACACAATAATTAGCTATAACATAGGCCCTGTTTACACTTGGTATTGAGATGTGTTTTGGTCGATCAGATCATAAGTGGACAACGCTAAATACAGGTGTAAACGAGGTGTGAAACGTTTTGAGCTCGTCCACTTCCAGAGATAGTCGAAAACGCATTTGACCGGATTACTTTCGTGGTGTAGACGCTGATGTGGTCGAATGCATTCGAGCAGCCACACAAGACCGCCTACTGAATTAATATGTAATCATTGCAAGACGTACAGGGACGCACGTTTATCAGACGGGCTTTAACTGTCTTCACATAAGCTCGCTTCATTTCCTACATTTCTTCTAGTATCCTTGACTCTATTATGGTAATTCTCCAAACAGTCTGGAGCAATTATTTTCCCATTATTAAAATTGGGGCCTGCAGAAGTTCAAGTGTGCTTGGCCAATTAAAACGAAGCAATTAGACAGTAGGACTGTAGGTGCGTTGGCATCATGGATGCTGACCCGCTGCTGTGTGATAATGATGACGAATGGCGCGTGTCTGACCCGCTTCAGATTGGACATGACAGAAACAGGCTCCGGGTCGGGTTTTAGGGCAGGTTTCGGTGACGGTGCTCTGTGTTGCTGGACCTGCGCTTGATGCAAACAAGATAATTAGTGCAAGTTTGCCAATCTTCACTATTGTCCTCCCATCAGAATAATGTGGCGTGTCTAATAAAGATCTTTAGAAACACTGCCGGACTTTGTGGAAATGTGTCTGGGTTATAATTAGTGTGATATGAAGGTGAGTGTGTTTATAAATAATCATGGACAGGTAGAAAAAAAGTAGTGTTATGAAAGCAGAAAGTTCACAAATATTTAAAGTTGGTTTGTTAATAAATGTTAATGCTGCTGTTGCGTAAAATTACTTGCATCATGAATTTGCTCATACCACCCACTGCTAATACAACGAGAAAAGAGACAAAAGATATGAAGAGGGGCAGAATCAAATTGTGCAATCGAAACAAGTGTGAAAACACCCTCAAATCACAGTCAACAATGAGAAAACATCCATTATCCCAAAATACCATTAGCTGTTCTGTTCGATTCCATCTGAAGTGGAGACGCACAATTAGCACATATTTATACCGCGGTTCGAGCGTTTGGCGTATCAGGAGTGTGCCTATAGATCGTGTCATGGTGTGCAGGTTTCTCTGTGGTCAGAGGATAATGAGATGAGCGAGGAGAAGATCGGCGGAGGTGAGAAACAGCGGGAATCTCCCTGAACGAGAGGGTCAGCACTTCTGAGGCAGAGAGGATTGTGGGTATAATGTGGAGGGGCCAGACAGCAGCAAACACCCACACTAACAAAACTGGCAGAGACAAGTGCGCTTCCTCGCAGCTGGGCAAAATGACCGTTCATTAATGCATACAGCAAAACGTCCGTAAACAGACTCGCTTAATTAGCAGTGTTTGCTAAGGTGAGCAGCACTATTATTATTGCTGATACTAAGGGAAAACGGTGTGAAACATCAGTTCATGTAGCTTCTCACGTGTGACAATAAAATGCCGCAAATCATACATATTTTACATAATCTCACTGCATAAAGTGAAGTCCTGCTCTAAATTTTGTCTTATTACCAAACGCAGCTCACGAGCAACAGTAATGTTCATTTAACAGTTAAATATGCACCTCTAGTATTTATACTGTAAAATAAGCTACGCTTGCAAACAATATTTGCGTATTTTGTTCCTCCAACTCAAACATTTTATAAAAACAGAAACTACCAGACTGCAAGTCTGGAAACATCTCAAATAATGGCATCACAATACAGCAATATTTGATGGAGAATTTTAATGCTTTATATAAAGTAATGCCTACTTTTAATGATCCAATGAAATTTAATTAACCAATTTAAATAAATTGATAAATACTATTTTTTTTTTTATTTGAAAAAAATTTAAATAAGATGTTAAAATTCATTTAAAACATTAATAAACCAATTAAATAAAATAATTTAATTTATTTAAATAAATGAATGAAAACAAGCAAAATAAAAAAAATACATACATGCATACAAAACAAGCAAACTAAATAAATACATAAAAAAACAAATGAACAAATGCATAACTAAAACAAAAACAAATATATAAATTTTGGTATTTAAAAAAAAAATGAAAAAATGTTTAATTTAATTTTTTTTCCAACAAAAAATAACTACATTGTCTCATTTCAGTCAGAAATAGAATATTCAGTCATATTACCAAAGTAAAACAGGTCATGAAAAAAATGTATTTTTAACACTTCAAAATCAAAAATATGCACCAAAAAAAAAAAAAAAAAAAAAAAGCTACTGGGGTATACAGATCATAAATCGGTGAAAAAAAATAAATAAATAAAATTTTACCTCCAAGGCACTCAAAAGTATAGTGAAAAATAAAAAGCCTTTATTCTTACATGGCTTTTCATTAAAAACAATTCCTGTAGTATGCAACAACAACTGTCCTGTAGTATGTCTACTAAGAATGTCACTTATATAATTGACCTGCACTCGGGTTTTACTTATGAGAAGTTTGCATACATGTCTGAGAAACATACTCTTGTTATGCTAGCATGCAGTCATGATTCTTTATAGCCTCATATTTATGTATGTATCATGTATCAGGTCATGCAGACAGTTTGATGGTTTATCTATATAATGATCATGTGACACTGAAGACTGGAGTAATGATGCTGAAAATTCAGCTTTGCATCACAGGAATAAATGACGTTTTAAATTGTGATAACTTTTCACAATTTTACTGTTTTTACTGCATTTTTGATCAAATAAATGAAGCTTTGGTGAGCAGAAGAGAAAATCGTACATCATAAAAGAGCGCGAATACACTTTCATGAAAATCATTAAGGCTGATAAATCCACTTATTGTCACTAACATTAAAGAAAAAAGAAAAAAAAAAAAAGATTATACAAAAGAAAAACAATTTAGAAGAGGTAATGTGTGCTCTCGCCTGAGGTCTCTCCAGAATATCCTGCATTAATGAGACGGGAGCCAAAAATGGATGAAACTAATTAACCTTGTCTTTTTATAGTGGCGTGTATAAATGCCACACGAGAAAAACCCCTGGCGGAGTGCGAGTGACCGTCATGACCAGATCGACATCCTCGCAGCAGCACCTCACAGAGCGCCGCTCTCTCTTAAACTCTCTTAATGGACCGATGCGACTGTGGCCCCTGGATCCCAGTTAAGCAGTAAAGCAGAATTAAAAAGAAAGGATGTCGAGAGACAGAAGAGGAGGGGTTAATGCTGGACATTTATCATCATGTCGGCCAATCAAAAGCACATTTTTAATGAGCTCAGGGAACTCTGGGAGATAATGAGCTTCACTGTCACTCGGTAAATAAAGGAGCAGTGTAGGAGCAGTGTTTCATACATCGTTGCTCTACGAAACATGCAACGCAAGGCAAACCAGCAGTGTGTTCTTATCAAGCACTATAGTGGATGTGCAAATAAATTCACTTTTAGGTCAACTATGGTCATGGTGTTTTAATTTATTAAAATAAATCATTTAAATCTGAATTAAAATTAAATAAAATTATTAGAATAAAACATTTTAAATAAAATATTAAATTATATGTAACAATTAGTGGTGTAACGATACACGTATTCATATTGAACGGCTTGGTACGTATTACAAACCGAACGATTCGATTTGTTGGACTAATCCTATAACATTTGGCAAATAAAACAGCTTAAAGTGTGTGAAATATAATATTCTCAGTGCCACTGCGCTCAGCAAGGCAGCCCAAACGACGTAACAGGCAACGTGCTGCCTGTTCAGTGGCGTAACATTAGCGGACGGGCACGCACTGTGAAAGGCCCCGCGATTACCTACCCTTGCTGGGGTGCGTCGAAAGACAATGATCTTGTATTAACGATACCCAGAGATATTGTTAAAAACATCAATTGTTGGCAATATTAAGATATTTAGCATTTCCAATTAATGTAGGCCTGTTATTATTATTATTATTATTATTATTATTATTATGAAGTTTATTATTAAATTAAAATTACAATTAATTTGCCCCGCAATAATTAAAACATCAATAAAAACAATCAATCAATAAAAAAAGCAGACATCAATAAAAATCTTCTATTTCAAAAAAGCTTTTATTTCAAGCACCGACTTTCAAAAACAACCTGTTTAACATGAAATATGTTTCTTCTAATTTTTTTCACTATGTAATAGGGCTGGGCTATATGAGCAAAAATTCATATCTTGGTATTTTTTGGCTGATGTGCGGTATACGGTATATCTCTCGGTATTTTGTATTTGGATTAAACAAATAAAGTGAATGTAAGCATGAAGGCATATATTATGTGCAAAAAGGGTTAAAATCACATTACATTCTAACATTGCAATCTAAAAACAAAAATAATGCTTTTAAAGCAGAAGTTAAATTTACTAAACTAAAATTGAAAATAATAAAGCACAGACTGATTGAGTAAAAAGGCTATTTTGATTACCCCATTACACTTTACAGTTAGTGCTATCATACAAATACACTTACTTGCAGGTTTAAAAACCTACATTTATTTTCCAACTACAAATATTTCAGCAAAATGTATATTTAAGTCAGAGTTATTGTGCTCCTATTTCATTGCGCTCTGTCTGTTTGGCGCGCATGCGCGTGGCGGCCCTCGTTCTAAATGAAGTCTGTGAAGTTTAGCGGAGAATCGCAAAGCAAAAGCTCACGCACTTCTGACTGCAAAATGGAAATATTTCCATGGCTTTCTAACATTTACAGATGGAGAATATACCTGTGAAATGTAAGTTATGCGTTAAGGAAAACAGCACGTCTCTGTCAGCGGCACACGCAGCCTTTCTGTCAGAGCCAGAGTTTTTCTTTAGTTTTTTTAAATAGTAAAGCACTAGCTCTCTTTCAGTATCCATTTTGAAAACTATCGGTTGATTAATCAGTATCGGCCAGTGTGGTCCAACCTAGCTATCGGTATCGGTAAAATCCACTATCGGTCGACCTCTAGTTATCAGCATGTTGAAGTAGATTGGTCTCTCGTCGTCTCAGAGAATATGCGTCGTCAGATGACAAAAGCTCCATCATTATGTTTTTACTTTCACTTTCTGCATAGTGAATTGACTGACATTAAGACGTTCACCGGCATAAAGCCCAATTTATACTTCTGCGTCGAACCTACGCCGTAGCCTACGCAGAGACGCACAGGCCTGCGCCATACCTGACGTGCACCTCTCCAAAAACCTAACAGCGCGTCAATTCTACGCGGACCGCAAGCGCTGTGATTGGTCTGCTAGAACCCCTCTGCCGTGGTACATGTGCTTGTGGAGATTGAAATAATGCCATCTTCTCCTGTTGCGTTGTTGTCCCCCTTTTTGTTGTTTTAAATAATGATTTGATATTTATTTACCGCCATCACAGCTATGCTCCTCCGACGAGCCGCTTCTTCTTCAGCTTTTGCCGTGGTACTGCGGGTTCACAAGCAACATGCCCGTGGACACTGCAGACTATCGGTCCGCATGTGTACTGCACGTCGACGCGGACGACGACGCAGAAGTATAAATGAAAACCGGTGCACAGCTTACGGAGTAGAGGCTACGCCTTCATGGTTTAAAACAGAAATATTTCCAACACTGCGACGTAACCAATTACCCCCATACCGAACCGTGACATTGCTGTGTCGTATCGAACTGAACCGTGAATTTTTTGAACCATTACACCCCTAGTATCAATTAACATTACATTACTAAAATAAAATTTAAATGTCAACTTATTTAAATTAATACAAATAAAAATTCAATTCAAATAAATATAAATACAATTAAATAATTAAATTTAAACAGGTAAATTTAAAATTAATACAATAAATGCTTTAGTTGACATTGTTTTATCTTCGATCATAGATTTTATTTTATATTAATAATTACATGAATACATTTATTTTATACTGACTGGCTAATTTAAACATCAGTATTAATAAAAAATTGTTTTTAAAAACTGCAAGATTTAAACTTTTTTTTTTTTATATAAAATTACTGAAATAATATCGGTATGAAATAAATTATACCTAGACTGCAGTCTATTTATAGAAGCAATTTTTAGATTTTGTTTTTCTAGATTTTTACCAGCAATGAACCGGTAATGAAGAGTATTGGCAATCCATGAATAAAAAAAAAAAAAAAAGTAACTTACTTTTTTTTTTAAATAAATAAATTTATAATTAAGTAACTATTGGAAACTACTGCTAGACAAATTTCTGTAGACATGTTTAAAGAAAGCGTTAAAATTAGGGCTGCACGATATATTGCATGCAATAGGTTGTTTGCACGTGATTCTGATGACGCGCAAAATGCAGCTGGAGGGCAGGAAGTGATTTTTCTCCATAGGAATCAGTAGCAGAAACTCAAAATTCCTGTGTTTTACGTTGTTTAAGGACGCTTAAATCGGCCAAACCGAGAAACCACAAGGAGCTTTTATCGTGTAAGAAATTGTGTTGTTCGTAAGAGGGGAAAAGTCAAGAAATTGACTGAAAAACATGAAAAAGTGGCTTGTAAAGCTGCGTCTGCGGTTGGGAGGAGCAAGTCGGATAATGCTCGTGTGCAAATGGTTAATATAATGAGATATAATAATATATTAAAATATTAATAAATATATAAATAGATTGGACTGCCACCTCTCGCGCATTCAGCGTGAGACGGTCAGAATTCACTCTAAACGCCACATGCAGACACCATGTAAATAAAATATTATTTGCAGTTGTAAGAGCTTCATATCACGGAACATCATGGGATTGCGATAAATTGAAGTGAGTGACAGCTTTGAGTGATTAACGTTATATATGAAAGCGCTATTTGCTCGCTTTCTAGGCTATAATCGATTCAGAATTTAAATAAGTTGTTTTAAGTGCTGCTAATATGACCAACAGCCACATCCCAGATAGCAAAATACACTCAGGCCAGCTCCGGTTAGATTCTCGCCTGCCGGAGACTTACCCCTCGGCCCGACTCCGTCTGCCGCACTCGGGCTGGATGCCTGTGGACTCACTGCCCTATTCCGGGCCGAGTCAATAGGGCCAGATGCGGCAGCCGTTAGCGAGCCGACACTGAAGTGCACGGCGCGCCAGACATGGCCGTTTAACATTGAGTGAATTCTGACTGTCTCACGCTAAATGCGAGAGCGGTGGCGGTCCAATCTGTTTATATCTTTATTAATATACTATTATATCTTATATTATATTAAACATTTGGACACACAAGCATTATCCGACTCGCTCCTCCCAACCGCAGACGCAGCTTTACAAGCCACTTTCCCCTGCGTTTTTCAGTCAGTTTCTTGACTTTCCCCCTTTTATGAACAACACATTGTCGTACACAATAAAAGCTCCTTGCGTTTTCTCGGTTTGGCCGATTTAAGCATCCTTAAACAACGCAAAACACAGGAATTTTGAGTTTCTGCTACGGATTCCTATGGAGAAAAATCACTTCCTGCCCTCCAGCTGCATTTCGCGTGTCATCAGTGACGTCATGCGCATCTCGTCAGTAAAGCAGTTTCCGTGATTAGCGGTAAATCTCCATCACTTGTTTTCAAATGGAGCGGCATTTAATACACACAGCCATAGTTCACCGACAAGCTACGCAATATCAGGTTTAATATCGCAGGCGATTCATCTGCGATTCTGAGCGCGAATTGCGTGGCTTGTCGGTAAACTACGGCTCTGTGTATTAAATGCAGCTCCATTTGAAAACGGGTGATGGAGATTTACCGCTAATCACAGAACCGGCTTTACTGACGAGATGCGCATGACAATCGAATGCAATATATCGTGCAGCCCTAGTTAAAATTGTTAAAAGCTAACCATAATGCCACATATTCTGAATAACAGCTTTTGACTGAATCATGAAAACTGGGCCATGATGATATTATTGATTTATGTTAATCAATATACAGTTAAGTAAACGGAGTAGAAAAGTAAATTCAGAGACGGAGTTTTTTTTTTGTTTTTTACTCTAAACTTTCATAAAAAGCTGAAGTCACAAAAAATAAACAATCCTAAACAACAGGACAAAAGCAGCCATGGCAACAAAGGCTCGAGGCCAAACACTTCTTAAAAGCCCTCAGACATTTTCAAGAGCCTCTTTAAAAGCCAAAGGAGCAAAAAAGAAAGAGGCAAACTGAAAATCCTGACCCAAATGGTCACGAACAGAATCCCTGATCGATATTTCACACATGAGACGGTTAACCCTCCTGGTCTTTTCTAACTAGATGAATATCAGTCTCAACAGCACATTTGTCCGAGCTGCAGCTCTATTGTGCAAGCGGTGAGGTAAAGCGCACATTTTGATGATTCGCTCTGAAGCCCCGAGTCATCAGCTATTGTTGTTCAGTGCACAGCAATGTGTTCAGTCCAGGCCTGCACACAATAAAACAATGACAGAATCAGTCTCATAATAGATCCAGCTGCTCATTTTAAAAAGGTACAAATCACCTAAAAATGATCATTCTGTAACTCACCCTTGTTTCAAACCAGTAATGATGACAACTATCAACTAACAACCACCATTTGCAAAAAACACCAAAAAAGCAACATGAATTAAGACTTGTATGGCTTAATGTAATGCAATATAGGCTTGGGCTGGTAGACGATGCCATGGCTGACAGACATTGCGATTCCCCCCCCCATACCCCTCGCAATCCACCGCATCCCAATAAAGTGTTCGAAAAAAAAAAAAAAAAAGACGTGTACTACGGAACCCCTAAAGGGAATAAATATGAGATGAGAGGAAAATCTATATTTCAATAGCCTACTTTCTCTCGCAGTTATATTATTGGGTAATTATACTGTATATAAATTGCAGGCATCAGGGAGCAGCTATTATGCCTGGCATTGAACTGCTTTTTCACAATCGCTTTTTACTTTCATGTTTGTCAGTGGTGCTCAGGATCTGCCAATCATTCGCCATCGTCCTCAGTCATCCTTACTCTGTTTAGGTGGTAAGTGAAATTTTATGTACTGTGATGTAACAGGCAACCGTTAGCAATCGTTATTTGTTTTCCGGGCCTTTCTGCCCCTGTCTTCCGAGCCGCTCTCTGAGAGACGGTAAACTTTAGGCGCATTCATCGTGAAACTTGCTAAATAGCACGTTATTAGGAAAGGCGCAAGGCTCGACAATAAGGACTGCCCGATGGCTCGGGACAGTAGACGGATTTGTCACTTGACGCATGCGTTTTTAAATCTTGTTAATTAAAAAAATTCAAGCGATTAAAAAGCAATTAGGCGCAAAAGACAACTCCTTTCAGTAACGTACTTGTGCGCTTGTGCTCTGTTCTGTGTGAACAGCGCACGCACAGAGAGCCGTGTCTATGACACGCGCAAGCTGCCTGAACGGCAAATACATACAAAAGTGTCAAAATACCCCTCTTGGCAAGTAACTTTAACAAACGATTAATCTATATTGAATTTATACACTGGAGTACAGATGCACTTATCAACCGGAAATGTTTTGTTTTATTTTAGAGCATCTTCTGTTCCGTGCTTGCACACAAACTGCACTTCAATCATTTTCCCAAATGTCATGTGTGTGGAAATATTACGTTATTATTATAGATAGTCTGTAAACGGCCCGTTAACAGAGGCCAGAGACGATGATGACGAACACAAAAAGGAGAAAATACTGTAGCACTAGAAGGCAAAACAAGATCTCTGTTCACGATGCGTGAAATATAGGAAGAAAATCCAAATATTGAATTATATGAATGCGTTTCTGAGGGGAACTGACTGTTTTCAGAAATGGCGTTTCCTTTTAATCTAGTCTCCATATAATGCATATTAAATTGGGTGTTAATATGCGCACTGTGCAACACTGCTGTGTTTGACAGTGGTAACCAAGGAAACGCTGTATCACTGTTCCAAAAGTGCCGCCTGCTATGTTCATTATTACATCCAACAACAAAACACCTCAATCGCTTAGGAGTCATTCTTGTCTACATCTGCTCCGGCGGTGAAACAATGGCGGACTGATAACAGCTCACTTAGGGCTGGTCTAAGGTAAGACGCTAGTGTCAATCAACAATCGTGGGAGTGGCGTTGTCCGTATGACGTCACACAGACAAAAAGCTGAGATCAGCTTGATTTGAGAAAGGGGTAAAGATTTTGGTAGATTAAAAGAAAACCACTGGGTAGGGCTGTCGCGATAACCGCAATATCGCAATACCGCGCTATTGACGAGCATAACCGCAGAGGAATGCAACAATTGCAGCAAACGCGATATAGGCTTGAAGTGGTGCTCAAAGTTAAAATGATTTCAATGATTTCATCACATATCTCTTTGAATGAATCAGTGCTTTTGAATGTGTAGTTGAATGAACTGTTTAAAGACTCAAAGACAGTCCCTTGACGCCCAGTAAGATGTATATAAGATATTTAAGCAGTTTTTTATTAAAATCCCTTAGAAGAAAACATTACACGTGTGCATCTTGAGACAGATCAATGGCACTGTAATAGTTTAAGATATGTCAGAGCAAGATATTTTTAGTTGAGACAGCTCAAACATGCATTTTAGTCTGGGACTAGCCTTAAACCTTGTCTGTGAATTTTGATTTTATCAAGAAAAGACGTCCTTAAATAAAGCTGGTGAGACAGTGTATGGTGTGTTAATCAGGATGACGTGTAGGTAGGAACAATAGCTCTGTTGGGCAGCTATAAGAGACGTCACACAGGTCTGCTGCATCTACACACACAATAGACCAATTCATGAAACACCACTGTCAGAGTCTCAAATCAACCACACAGAACACACACTTACTCAACAAACCTCACTATAACAGCACTATTACAGCTTATCCCTGTTTGCTCTGTCTCTCACAGGTACAGAGGACGGGACGAGTCATTAATCTCTGTCAGTCGTGCAGACGCGAGCACACTGGATTCTTAAAGCCATGTCATCGCTGACATTTACTAGCATGTCGCTCTCTGACAGGCCCAAAGCTGGAGCGTGTTTGATATCAGGGGTCTCACGGGGACCTCATTGTTTCGCCAGTGAAACATTAGTTCAAAATAACAAAAGCACAGAGATGATTATACTTTCAAAATGACTGACCAATTCCTTGGCACCAAATGACAAACAAACAAACAAAAAAAAAAAAAAAAAAAGTGCACCATAATGTTGATCCATACAACTGAGCTATTTTCAAAGTCTTCTGAACTCGCATGACAGATCTGTGTAAGGCAGGGGTTCTCAAAGTCTACATTCAAACGTCCAAATCTGAATTTATCAATGTCAAAAGGTCCGGACCAGAACAATTGGTTGTTACAAAACGTGTTTTTAATACACATGCATAAATAAATAGGGATTTAACAACATCAAAAATCTCATGATATGATATTATTGCGATATGAAGTTCACGATACGATAGTTATTGCGATATTCAAAAAAAAAAAAAAAAACAGACAGACAGACAAATGAAGAATTTGGGGGAAAATGACAATTTTGTACATTTTAAAAAGTTAATTATTCTATTTAGTGGAGGTGGGTCCAGATTGAATTCCCTCCGGGTCCGGACTTTGAGAAGTGCTGGTGGAAGGAAAAGCCTGAAACTTAAGGCGGCATTCACTGAAAAGCTCTCAAATCTCAGTTTCACTATTGGATGTTAAGATGTGACACGTCAGGCTGAATTACGTCAAATGTTGAATTTTGTTTCAATAATTTCAAACCTTGAGCTTTTTAAAGAAATGAACACTATTATTCAGCAAGGATGCATTAAATAGCTCAAAAGTGATAATTTTCTATTTCTAATTTCTATTAGGGGTGCTCCGATTGATCAGGTACCGATCATTATCGGCCGATAATCGCTTTAGAATGTATGATCGGCGATCTCAAAAAAGGCCAATCTCATAAACCGATCTCAAGCTGATGACGCGCCTGCTGTGAGAGGTTTGGCGTGACATGCAGCAGCACCATCTCAAACTTTGTCCAGCGCGGGTACAATAATGATAATGCTGAAGGTGAGGTACAATTCATATTTATTCATTAAATAGCTTAGTCATTTGAAACTTTCTGTGAGACAATTTCATAAACAACCTGTGTGAATCACCGCGTATGCTCTCTCTTTCCCTCTCAAAATGCATAAATGGCTTCAAATCACATCGCGTCTGCAATAAGCGTGCTGCATGCTCCAAAATTGACACAGGAATTGTCACTTGCACAATAGAGACAGTGTCGCATCGCTACTAAAATTTATAAATTGATTTTCTTGTTAATTCTTGCCAGTGTTTAACCATTCAACAGTGCATTCCATGAGCGGTGAGTTTGCAGCAGTGCAGCGATTGTTTCCGCACCTAGTCGATCTTTGCTGTACTGCACGTGCTGAATTAAAGTGACAGCGCATTGTTTGCGGTAAATATGAACATGGATTGACACGAAAATGTAATTGTAAATGTAAATGTAATTACACTATAAATGCATAGAATTAAAGTCTACTGTGTTTCACAGTCAACACGTATGGCTTTTTGGCTAGGTTTAAAGGGAAAGAGCACTTTTAGATTTAAAAAAAAGGCAATAATAGATGGCACTCGTGGCGGTATGGAAAGCAAAGTTCTTTATGAACCGCAGGATTGTCTGTAATAAAGATTTAAACGTCAATTAAAAGTTAATTTAGAATGTTTGTGATAACATAAGAAAAATTGTTTAAATGTTTTGCCACTTGCTTGAGCAACTTAATATATAAATCTAGAAGTAAATGCAAAAGTAAAAAGCATTGAATAATGTGTTGCTTATATTTATTGCATTTAAACATGTCTATAAAGTAGTGCTGGGCGGTATGACCAAAAATGTATATCACGGTATTTTTCAAAATTATACCGGTTTCACGGTATATGAGGTATTTCTTTTTTTTTTTTTTTCTTTCATGCATGACCGGGTGTTAACCACATTTTCTACTGATTGAGAAAGGAAAAACTGCAGTAGATTGACTTTTTTACTGTCACGATGAGCGAATATTGTAGAAAAATTCCACACTAAATAGCGACTAAACACGACCCATGTTAACCAAGAGTCACTCTAATTTATAATCGCGACATTGTCTGATAAAATCAACGTGCATCAAACATTACACTAAAGAGCGGCTATGCAGCGCACTGCCTGCGTCTGAGTAAAAACGAAAAAATAAACAAAAAAAAAAGTGCATAATATTATCAGACGATCTATGCTCATATTTATAATCCCAAACAGTCAGTTAGCGGCAAGTGCTTGGAAACGCTGTTTTGTACTCATTTACTGACGAGTCTGCTGCAGTACGGCCAACTGAATGTGGCGCTTCTCTGCCGCTCGCAGAGAGAGTCGACACTGCGCCGGGAGAGTCAGATCTCGCGCTCGCGGGGCAGCACTGGCAACATCTTCCAACTGAACCATAGCTAAGGTTTATCCAAAAATGCCGCTAGCTTTGTCAGTTTGTATATTCTATGGAAAAAAACCGCTAAAAGGTTCTGAAAGTTGCTAAATATAGTGGTAAAATCGCGCTCGTGTGTGTGAGACGCCGGAGCTGATGGCAGCGGGTGGTGGATATTGTGAATGAGTTCTTCTGTGTCATCACGTTCTACAGCATCAGAACTCTCACGCTTAGTAACACATACAGCTGTGTCCTCGCCACAATGCAACAGTGAAAAGAGACCCCTCTCAAACAGTGTCGCGTTCCGAAGGTTATTTAAATAACACTGGTATTGCGGTATTTTAAAAATTCATATCATAAGAAAAATAAACACCGGTATTCGGTATGAACCGGTATACCGCCCAGCACTACTATAAAGGTTGTATTACTGTTTAAAAAAAGAAAGAAAAAAAGAATCAGGTTTGTGCTGTGTGTAAGCTTTTCTGCAACAATTGCACGATTGTAAAAACAAAAATGCAATGGATGATCAAACATTTAGGTGAGATAAATGTATATTTTTGAAAAAAAAAAAAAAAAAGTCTAAAAGAAAATGCCCCCCTCCACCCCTTAAATTAAAAAATCCTCTCTCACAAGAGTCACCTAAGAGGGGAATTCCTCATTTTCAAAACTGAAATACAGGCACTGAATAAATGTCTAAAAATCCTGATTGGTGTATCACTATAAATAATTCTATGTGATAAAAAGATGGCTTTAAAAAGATCAGTATCTGTGATCGGTATCGGCCTCAAAAATCCTGATCGGAGCACCCCTGATATATCAACAAACAAATATATCATGATTTCCACAAAAATATTAATCTGCACAACTGTTTTCAACATTGATAATCAGAAATGTTTCTTGAGCAGCAAATCAGCATATTACAATGATTTCTGAAGGATCATGTGACACTGAAGACTGGAGTAACGATGCTGAAAATTCAGCTTTGGTCACAGGAATAAATTAAATTTCAGAATATTAAAATGGCAAACAGTTATTTAAAAATGTAATATTTTGCAATATTACTGTTTTTACGGTATTTTTGATCAACTGAATGCAGCCTTGATGAGCATAAAAACAACAATTCAAACTGTCTGTATACGAGACTACTGACATATTAAGTACAACCAGCTATTCAGAGCAGTATAAACAAAGTTAATTTTCTCCTAAATAACTCCAAAAATATTCAATGTTCAATTCAGCTGTGAAAAACAAATGTGTTTGACCCAAAGGCATTTTTTTCCTGACTGCTAATGTGCCTATTTACGTATTCAGAGGTTGTTTCACATTTTGAAAAAAATCAAATTCAGACTCACTGCTGAAAGCCTCCAGGACATTTGCACTTTTACGTTTGACCTAATGGTCTGACGTGGTTTTCTCTTTAATTCTGCACTGTCTGGTCTCCAGAGTGGCTGAAATGTGTCCAAACAAAGACCACAGACTCATCTCGGTCAACAGGATGGGGTGTGTTAAATATGTTCATATCTGCCCATCTGTCACAATGACTGGGCTGTATGAATGGAGTAAGACTGGCCTTCTTAACCAAACAAGTAAGAGAGTGTGTGTGTGTCCGTCCTGCAGGGTAATGACCCTTTATTTCACAGTCAATAGCACAGCATCAACCATCTGTCCAGAGGAGAGACTTCAGGTTCAGACACCAGCAGGACAACTGAGGCCCTCAAAAAACACAATCAATACACACACACACACACACACACACACACCTTCTGTAAAAATGCTGAATGTGATGAACGGATCAACATTAAAAGCCAGTCAATGCCACAGGTTAATGGGTGTTTTTCCCACCAAAAGTGTATTTATGAAATGACAGATTTCACAGTGTTACATAATAGCCGTTTAAATAACTGATATAAAATAAAAAATATTAAAAAAACGTTATTTCAGCTAGTTTAAGGCAACATTTCACATTTTCATTTCATTTATCCTGATGTTCTTAAAATAAAACCTAAAACTGAAATTTATAAAAACTACAGAAATTTAAAAACCTACAAAAAGTAATAAAAATTACAAAAACAACAAATTACTAAAACTTATGAACTCTAATATAAAAATAAAACGTAATTTCAAATATTAACAAACTATCATAATGCTAAAATAACACTTGTCTAAACTGGAGCCATTGCTTCAAATTATGTTCAATATTTATTGATAATATATAATTTTTGTGTTCTGTAAAGAAAACTTAAAGAACCACTAAATTAATGTTTGCTGACAAAATATACAAATATATTGCTTGCAGAAAATGAATATTACTTTGACTTAAAAATATCTTAATTAAAACGTATAATTTTGATAACACTTTACAATAAGGTTTCATTTGTTAACACTATGTAACATTTTATAAACTAGCAATAAGCAAATTTAAAAAATGTTAATTTTTTACATTTATTCATGCCCTTTTTAAAGTCAAGTTGTATCTGTTACCATGAATGAACAGAACTAATATGAACAAACAACGAACTGTATTTTTATTCCCGAACCTTAATACAGATTAGTAAATGCTGTAAAAAAAAAAAATTTAATAAATTACAAATTGTTCATTGTTCATTCATGTTAGCTACAGTGCATTAACGAACTATAAAAGTTAAAACAGAAAGAACTCAATTAGCTTCACAGCATCAACTTACACAAATTTCAAGTTATTACTTGGTGAAAACCTTTTTTTGCGTCACATAACCAAATTAACCAAAAATTCAATGCAAAATAGTCTACAACAACAAGATTAAGCCACGAAACAGCAGAAATAGCTGTTCCCCCGTGTGACTGAGAAACATACAAAAAAAGACATGCATTACACATTTTATTGGATCACCACACATGTATTAAAGACTTTTAATGGGAGGGATTTTATATTAGAGCAACATCCCTGCACCCTAAACCCCAAGCGTTTCCCCTCCGAGAAATCCAGTTATCGCATCTTCTCAGACCAAAGCTCATAATATCACATAACTCGACTCCATAATCCCCAGATTATTCAAAATTCATGTTGAAAATCTATTAAGAATTACTCAGACGTCTCTAAGGGAGACTAATCTACAGGCTGGCATCATGCGCTGCCTTACTTCAGACTGAGAAATACAACTCCAAAGAAGCATTACATCACAAACACTGTCCAGAAACGCATGCTTGTATATGATAACACTCATCCTCATATAGCAGAGACTTGGATTTAGGACATTCACACCGGTTTAGGTTGAAATCTGTCAGGGGTCGGCAGGTATGCTTGGTGACTTCTGACTCTTTCAAATAAAAATATACAAGTTCAACCTTCATACAAGATACTGAAGAAGAAAGAGGGAGGGAAGGATACACTCTAAAGGATAAAACAGACTTCAGTGCTTAATATTGTACTTATAAACAAACAAATCAAGATTTTTCAATGGCAAACCACTTTTTTCTAGATTTAGGCCTATTTTTGGTATTAAGAGCCACTGATATGCATATGCGTGAACCAAGCACTTGAATGAAGGGGGTCAAATGAAAGTTATGGTTTCTCATTGTTTATGTAAAAAGGTAAACTGATGAAGACTAGTTTATTCACATTATATGCTTTAGATTATGTACATTATGCATAGATTATGGTGAATCTGTTTTTTGAACAAACTCTCCAAAAGATTCAGTTCATGGAAAAGAATCAGATTTCTCAGTTTGCCCGAGGCTCTGGATTCCAGGTAATAATGTTGTAAATGTTCAGTTTCTTGCACAGACCAATCGTTTCACTTTATAAAACCTTAGTACATCATCAGGAGCCACAGGTATCTGTTTCAGTTTCAGTACTTTACTTTTAATACTGAAGAAAAAAAAGCCACCTACACCTTGGATGGCCTGGTATTAGCACAAAATTTTCAGTTTTGGGTGAACTTTTCCGTACTGCTTATAAAAATAGAGCATGCAGTGCATTTGAGGGGTTCATCTACGTATGAGTGAGCGTGTGTGCATTTAAGTGGTTGTGGAAATTTCCTTCAAGGACGTGTGACACCACAGGATATTTCCTGCCAAACACAATGCTAACATCAATGCTGAGGAAGCTTGCCAAGTTACGCATAATCTAAAGTAGATAAACTACAGTTAAACAAGTTACTAACAAACGCTGCTATCAACACTGAAGTTATTAAAGGAGGAAGTAACTTTTTAAATAATTGGCTAAAACAGGAAGTTTGGTTTTCTCCTATTTCATCTGTATTTATGACTTCAAGCATCATGTCTGTTTTTTTTTAGGTGTTCAGTGGCCTTTCTTCTGGCAGGAGTACTGAGAGCGGCTCATTATCAGTCCGGCTCAGAGACGTTTATTAGCTAATGTCCTCTGCTCAAAAAACAAACAAAGGCGAAAGGACAAAGTGATGCTGAACTAATCAGGCTGTAAGGAAAGAGATGCAGAGATTCATAAGAGCAACACGTTCAACAGGAAATGAGCTTTGAACAAAGACACATCTTTGATTACCATTTGGATGCCAGGAGTTCAAAAATGGTCTGGGAATCGAGAACTGGCTTTTAAGACAAATCAAAAGAACAAGGAGAATTGTTGTACCTCAAACTGAATCAAAAGGCAACAAACCAAGAATGAAAAAGCTCATTTGCTATAAAATATTAAAATAGAAATAAATAAATAAATAAATATAGATAGTGATTTTATTTCTTGATCATGATTTGATTAGAACAAATTACAAAATGACGCTATAAATGAGAAATTCTCCATCAAAAACATGTTACACTGCCATGATAAAACAAAATAAAAAATATACTTTTTTTTATAATGATTTGATTTAAAAGAAATTACTCAAATGTTATAAATGACAAATTCAGAGTTAAAAAAAAAAAAAAAAAAAGTTAACTTTCAATACAATACATGCGCAATGTCACACTGCCATGATAAATAACATTTCCTGCACGTTTTACTTTTTTTTTTTTTTTTTCACTTGGATTTAACAAAGTTTGTTACACTTTATGCTAATGGTCTTCACAATAATGCTCACCAAAATACGATATTCAATACTCAATAGGTTTCAATCAAAACTAAATTCAATTTATTCATGATGATTTATATGATTTATAGATAAATGAAACATTAAAAAAAAAGGAAATTTCAGTGTTAAAAACAGTTAATTCTTCAATACAAAATGTATACGCACAATGTCACACTGCCGTGATGATATAAAAATAAAATGGAATAAAATATAAAATTTTACAAAAAAAAAAAAGTAATTTTCCGCACACTTGATTTTCTTCCCCCCTTGGATTTAACAAAGTTTGTGTTGCTGTAAGCTAACAGACTGTACAATAACGCTCATCAAAATATGATATTTTACACTCAATGAGTTTCAATCAAAATTGAATTCTAATTATTCTACGATTAATAGATGAATTACTAAATGAGATGTTACATTCAGTATCTTTATACCACACAAGAGCGTTGACAAATTACAGTGCCAGAAATGACGCTGCATCCAATCTGGTTGACACGTCTTGTAAACTTTGATTGGTGTGAAATGTTTTAAAGTTGAAAAAGCAGTCAAATCACGAAAGTGTGCCGTCATGATTGATTATCGCTGTCACTGTACTTGAGTACTCGCGCTCATCTCCCGCCCCGTTGTTCTGACACTTCTCATTCGACAGGGTCCAAACACAGACCAGACTGTGGTTGAGGTTAATCAGGAGCACACTGGAGATAATGAGAGATTATACGCTTGTGTGTGGAGAGTACAAACAGAACTATTGTCTTCAGTCAAGCTGCACTTCTCACTGGCGGCTTTACTGAAGCCAAAGGAAGTGGCATTTCCTTATCTGGGGAGCCAAAGTGTTGGGTAGAGCGATCCTGTCCACCGCTGTAGAAACCGCCAGAATACCGACGTAAACAACACTGGCTACAGTCAGTGTGAGAGAGAGAGAGAGAGAGTGATAACAACACAGAGATAAGTGGCAGTTTGTAAGGACTCAAGGCAACCAGTGATTTTCAGCTCTCATGCTCTTCAGTACAGTACAGTACAGTACAGTTTGCAAATACATCCAGGTTATTTTGACATACATCCAAGTGTAATGGATTATTGAAGAAGAGAAATGTAGGGTGGGACTTGGTTCTATACATCAGTTGCCGATTGGATGTTGAGATGTGGGCGTAGCACTCAAAAACGGAGGCAGATGAAAGTGAGCCTGCAGTGGGCGGGGATTATGCAGAGTAAATTGGAGACATCACCGGAGGGCCCAGTTATGACATTAAAACTTACAGCAAATTTAAAAAGAAAAAGAAAACAATATGATCAAGAGCATTCACTCAAAAAAAAAAAAAAAAAAAAAAAGATAGAATTAACTTAAATTTCATTCGACATTTAAAATTAAGAAATTAAAATATCAGTATTGTAATATTACAGTTGTACTGTAAAACAAAATTATTATAGCTATTATCTTAAAATGCTTGATTTTTTTTACATTACAATAGTAATATTTATTTTTGTAAATAATTTTTTCAGTGATTTATTACAATAATAATATATTTTTGCTTATCAAATTTTTTTTAATACTTTTTTTTTATTTCGCTTTACAAGTGAAATACAATAGTAGGGCTGGGCGATAAATCGATTTTATCGATTAACTCGAATGTGTAGTTCACATCGATTTGTTTGAATGAAAATCGGTTTTCTCTTTAACATCCGCCGACACTCCCATAGTCCCGAATGGGCTCAGCCCTCCCCCCGCACGTTTGCCATATTAGAGTTTAGGTAGGGTTTTGTGATCCCCCCCCGCAATCCGCCGCATCCCAACGTGTTCGGAAAGAAAATGATGTGTACTGCGGAATGCGGATGCCTTAAAGCCGTGTTACTCATTGCGCTTTAATTTGTGGCTCGCATGGCAGTGAATAATACGATGATATGAGCAATACAGAGATTTCATAAAAACATTTAAAAAACAAGCTGGGCAATAACATAACCCATTTAAAAAAACTCGCACCATGCCTACACCGGTGGTGAGCGTCGCGGTGCTATCAGGGCTTATGATTTCCGCGATGCGGAAAACACGGACGGAATCGCGGAATCTAGTTATAAAAACAGAATTTACTGTATAACGCGGAATGTCATTGAATTTGTCAAAGTTTGGATGAATAAATCAAAAGTAGGTCATTACACAAATCAAATCGTGATATGAACTAGTATCTGTAGCCTAAATGTTAAGCTGCAAAAATACAATTTAAATATGAATCCTGCGTGTCTCGTTAAGAATGAATGCACAGACGGGCAGTTTCGTTTACTACACACGTACTGAAGCGCACAGTGTTTTCAGCATCTGCTGTCTTGCCAAATGAGGACATAAATACATAAACAACAGTCAGTGTCTGCTCTATTACAAATATATATATATTTTTTTTTTAAATACCCAAAACAGCGGGATTACAAGATGGAAATCGTTATTCGTTTTCCGTGCCTTTCTGAATACGGATTCAGGCTTCGGGCACACCCCCTAACCCCCACGATGTCATCGTCACATCGTTTATCAGAACTACATCCTATCTACTGAATAGCAAGATGTTAAACTTGTGTTTAAAGAAAACTTATCAAAAAGGGTCACACAATTTTATGTTTTGTGTTACAGTTTGTGTTATATGTTATGTTACATTTTCACTGTTTACAATGGCAGGGCCTGCCATCTTGTCTCTTTGGCTTGTTGTTTCTGATTGCACTTTAACCCCAAGCGGGAAATCCAGATCAAATCCAAGAAGGGAAAATCAAAACAAAATAAAGTTAAAACTTGTTTTGAACAATTTCAAAAAACAAATCGATTTAAATCGTAAATCTGATTTTTTGTGAAAAAAAATCGGGGATTTTTTTTTTAGGCCATATCACGCAGCCCTATACAATAGTAATATTTATTTTGTTATTATTATTATTATTATAACATATTTTCCTTAAATTATTTTTTATTTCAGTGAAATATTTCAATAGTAATATTACTTATTTTCCTTTAATAAATCATCACACATTTTCTTACAATTCTTGTATTTATTTTAATATACAGTTATGTATTGCAGTATTTCTAATATTGACATTAATAATAATAATAATAATAATAATAATATCAATGACTAAATAATATTCACTACATTTTGGCCAAATTGTGCAGTGCTACAACCAAGCACAGCAAAATTTAACAACAATATAACAACAACAATAATCAGAAGAAAATACCCTAGCATATCAA
Source organism: Onychostoma macrolepis (assembly GCF_012432095.1). Taxonomy (NCBI): domain Eukaryota; kingdom Metazoa; phylum Chordata; class Actinopteri; order Cypriniformes; family Cyprinidae; genus Onychostoma; species Onychostoma macrolepis. The sequence goes on along the minus strand of NC_081166.1, from coordinate 3,233,699 downwards.
TGTGCTAAAACCACTCTTAGTGACTGCATAGTAACACCCTGGCAACCACATAAACATGATTAAAAACACTAACAATACATCTGTGACTGCACAGCAATGTTCCAGCAACCACCTAGCAACTAGGGCTGGGTATCGTTTAAAAATTTCCGATATCAATACCTTGAGTTCGATACCGGTTCCTGAACAATACTTTTTTTTCGATACCAATTTTATGAAATCAGTTTTAACAAGATTACATTATAGCTTGTTGACATTTATACAGACTCAAAGCCTCATCTCCTGAGCCACTGCACAAAATATATCCAACACAATAAATCAGTGCAAATAATTTTAATAAAGTTCAAATAGTTTTCAGTTTACACATCTGTTAGGCTACATTTACACGTGTTCATTTTAAAACACATAGCTCAGACAGGATCATCATTTCTATTCATTTATTCTAGGTTGTTAAAGACTTCAAGAAATTGAAAATCTTTAAAACACCCACTTATGAAAGTGGATATTTTCTTTCACCATATGTTTTACTGTTATTAAATTCTGGTGTAGTATGTCCAATTATTTGAATGCATAAAAACTTAGTTTATTCAAATTTATTCTTAAAATAGCCTTATGAAACGTTTTTTTTTCTCCTCAGAAATTCTGTGTTCTGGTTTTCAAATGAAGACATAAAACATTAATTTAATTTATCTTTAAATGATTGAAAATCAAAATGTATTTATCTATTTTGGCGAACAAAGGGGGTTTACTATTAAAATTAAAACATGGAAGAAATGTTGTGTGATCATTACTTAAAAAAAAGTTTTAATAATAGCCTAGTAGTAACAGTATGTACATTCTGCTGAACAATAGTAATGTATTTCTGCCGCAGTGTCTTCCAGGTTAAACCAAACTTTTATTTTGACGGGTTGCCGTGAATACCTTTACAGTTCTGTGTGTATATGATATGACGCTAGTTTTACTCAAATCAAACGGTAAAATGCTCATGAAGTGACTCTCAGAGCAGTTCTGGAGATGTTGTTCATGTGTTTATGTCCTCATTTAGTGAGATGGCAGACGCTAAAATCACCGCGAGAGTCACGCGTGCTTCAGTCTGTGTGTAGTAAACAAAACAGCGCGATAGAGAACAGACTGCTCCGTATGCTTTCGAATCGCTCTCGCGGATGAGATTAACCCCTTAGGTATCGAAATTTAGTACCGAACAACAAGACGTTTTTCTATGCTCGATGGTATCAAGGCAATTCGGTCGGTGCCTAAAAAGTATCAAACTCGATACCCAGCCCTACTAGCAACACCCTAGAAACTGTATTAAAATACTATAAATCACTAGGCAAGCCTTTGTGATGCATAGCAAAGCCCTAGAAACTACTCATTGATTTACAGAGCAGAACTGACGCGCTGTTAGATTTTTGGAGAGGTGCACATCAGGTACGGCGTAGGGTACGGCGCAGGCCTGTGCGTCTCTGCGTAGGCTACGGCGTAGGTTCAACGAAGAAGTATAAATTGGTCTTTAATCGGAGTAGCCTATTGCAACTCTGACCAAAGTGCGCATGTGCTTGTGACATAAATGACGCGACACCTGTAATAATACGCAGATTAGAAAAGATGGCGGGGAAGAAAGCATCGCATTTCTCAGGAAAACACAACTCGCTGCCACCAGTCTCTGTTCCTTACCCTCATCCTGAAACGGCGAGCAGAACGCGACTGCAGCGTAAGCAAACGAATTGCCGTCACATTTCTATGGCACTAATACAACCATGCAAAAGTGTTTTGCATTAGACTTAAATAAATTAAAACAGCGGCCAGTAACACACCTGCTCTTTCTGAGTCCATCATTTGTGCTGTGCAATGGGGTACGTGTGGCAGTTAAAAAAAAATAAATAAAAAGTACGTACAACTTGCGAATAAGAATATTGGAAATTGCATAAACGGGAGTGAACAGCTTTGCTCTTGACATGTAAACATAATAATGCGATTAAGTCCTTACATTAGGCCTGTCGCGATAATTAAATAACCGTCTAATCGCGATTATTTGATCTAATCGCGGTTGTTTAGATCAAATAATCGCGATTATTATTATTGTGCTTTTTATACGGCAAAAGGGGGAGTCACACACCAAAAGAAACAGAAGAGCACCAGTTTGGTTTTCATGTGAGGGACAGAATTATATTTACATTGTTACATTTAAGTTTACAGAAACTCATCTTCCTTCTGCTGCAGCTGTCAGTCATTCTCCGCTCAGCATTCAGACAGTACGTCACGTTAAGTTATGACAGTCAGCATGATAAAACTCACTCTCCAAGATGATATATTCCCATTATAATACTTGATATGTAGATAAAGGTCTGGGGATTCGCATAAAATGACTATATCTTGCTAGAGTTCATTGGTCTCTCATGTCCCTTCTCTTTGTTTGTACCTTGTGGAGTGCAGCGCGCTGTGACTTGTTGCTTCAAGCACATCATTCTGCACTCTTGAAGTGCATAAGCGCTGCGACTCCATGTTGCTACAAGTGCACCAATCTGCACTTTTTTTATATATATAGAAAATCAGATAGGAGTTTAAATGTCAATCAAAAATATTTTCAAATATGAAGGAAGGAATTTTATTTCACTATTTACAGGGTACCTGCAGAATTTTTAAAAATATATTTAAGGCAATTTATGACCCATTTTAAGAGCTGCACAAGTAAAACGAACACAGAATGAGCGTGGTTGGACAATGTCTATGGTAACAGTTTTGAGCCATAAAATTACATGATTTACAGTTCAGATACAGGTTTTTACAAAAAAATCTTATACAACAGCGTTTCAGGCTATAGACCGTTTTTATGAAAAGGGATCAATCAAGCATATAAATTATGTTAATTTAAAACGTATAAATATTACCGTCTTAATTGTTTCGATTTTTAGAAGGCACATCAACTTCTCTCTCATTTACAACTCTATGCGTTTGCTGCGTAAAAACATGAGTTGATATTTGCATTGATCTGACCATAAACAGTAAGAAAGGCTTATTGGAAATGCAAATTCATTCTCTGCCATGAGGTGGTGCTTTAGGAGCACTGAAATACTGCGGTTTCCCCGGAAACGCTGTACACAAAGCAGCTCCGCGCTCATAAACGCTGCTTTATCTGGAATTATAGGTAAAATGAAATGAAAATGCCAATGACACGTTTCTGAGGACAGTCGGTTCCCTTCAGATACATTCACATAAAGACATCTGCGTCGCGTTTTGACTTGAAACGTGCCGCGCTCATATTTATTCAATGACATCATTGCCTTTTGAAGTTTAATCCTGCCGTATCACGACTCATGTCTTTCCGTCCCCAACTGTAAGACCTCTTGAAATTATAATTAGGACATTTCTTACACCATTTAACGTATTTAAAACTTTTTATGGCCTTAATTTTGATACAACTCACTTTCAGAGTTTTTAAGGACCCGCAGGAGCCCTGTATTTAAGGAGCCCGTCGGGCAGGCGGTGATACATTTTGGTAGCCTGACTGGAAAACACAATAGCCCCGGGACGTCGGGCTAGCGATTTTGCGAGCCCTGCATAGCTTACATTTGAATAAAAAATATATAGTTTAAACAAAGGGTTTAAAAAAAGAGTGACTATTAGTTCCACAAACACAGTACTGATATTCTGTGGTGTAGAAAAAATAAATAAAAATAGCGCTGGTGTTGGATCGGTATTGGCCGATTCTTGGAATCTGGAACACTCCATGTAATCTTACACTGCAACGTAATAACTAAAGAAAGATTAAAAAGATAACATCATAATTATTTACTGAACCCTTAAATCACAACTATATAATGAAAGCCATAAAAAAAAAAACAGACAATTAATCGTGACAATCGGCATAATCGCCAAAGCCCTAAAACAGACAATTAATCATCAGCCAAATTTCATAATCATGACAGCTCTACCTTACATTATTCGTGCTTATGTAAACGTAGTTATTGATGTCTATGGTAGCGACCAAAATAGAGTAAATCCCCTTTTGAAAGTAACTGGCACTTCAAATAATGTGTCGATTGCATTGTTTTGCCACCTAGTGACTGTTAAAAATATATTTGTCCTCGAATCTTTCATTCAAGAGATTTGTTCAAAATGCTGATTAATCCATTAATAAATAAAACAAGTGAAGTATTTATGAGTGAGTCAATGAATCATTCATTCAAACCATTTTTTCAAAATTTTAATATAAAAATTGGTGTATTTAATATATGTTGAAGATATATATATATATATATATATATATATATATATATATATATATATATATATATATATATATATATATATATAAACATGTTTAGTAATTCATTCAAATTAATTAAACACTTAAATAGACTGCAGCAATAATATTTTGTCTCACATTATGTTGTTTATTTAAGAATCGTGATCTCAATTCGAGACAAAAAAAATACAAATCGTGATTCTCAATTTATACAGGATCGTGCAGCTCTACTAGCAACCATCCACAACACCCTAGTAACCACAAAAACAGTGACTACATAGCAAGCAAAGCACCCTATGAAGTTTTGCACAGGCTACAGCTGTTCAGAAAATCAACTTCTTGGACTAATCTCTTGTTTCTCTGAGCTGGATTGATTTAGACTTGTCAATATGAAAAAGCACATGCCGTTTCTACAGTGGCACACTGAAATAAATCATTCATACAGCAAGAAAAATCTTTCAGCTGTTATTTAGCTAAAGTCTCAAAGGATCGACAAACAGTAAGAAGAGGAAGAGAAGTCTTTCATCCTCCTCTCCAAACTCAAGGAATCGCTCTCATCCATGTGTTATGGCATATTAATGCTGCTGTGTTTACAACACAACACTTCAGCTTTAATCAAAAGGGATTAGAGTGACGATAACGTAACAGAAATGAAGGCCAGGAGAACAGCGGCGTCTCAGCACATTTCACATGCACACAATGAGCAGAGTCAAACTCCAAACACCCGTTTGATCGCGAATGCAAATATGGGGTAACCGATATGACATTGGCATGCTTCTGTCTTCAACATTGTTATGTGAAGACAAGCAGCATGAAGCATAAATCCACAAATCTGAGAATGTCACCAATCAAACAACGTGTTGTTATGCTGGATGACAGATCTGAAGTGATTACAGAAAGAATGAAAAAGAGAGAACAAAACAACAAAAACAAAAGCTGTACAAAAATAAGTCAATTTTTACATGTTGGAAAAGACAGTGCTTGTTACAATGCAGTGCTTTGCAAGGTTTTTAAGTAACAGTTTGCCCAAAAATGAAAATTTGCTCAAAATTCACTTACCATCAGGCAATCCAAGATATAGATGAATTCATTTCTTTATTAAATTTGTAGACATTCAATATTCCATCACTTGCTCACCAATGAATGAGTGAATGAATGGGTGCCGTCAGAATGAGAGTCCAAACAGCTGATAAAAACGTCACATCAATCCACAAGTAATCCATCAGTTAACGTCTTGTGAAGCCAAAAGCTGCGTATTTGTAAGAAACAAGCTCATCATTAAGACGTTTTTAACTTCAAAATGTAGCTTTGGCCCAAAATACAAGTCCACAATCCAGTGAAAAAGTCCATATCCAGTTGTCCTCTCACATCAAAATCCACCCACATATTTGTTTATATCTATTTTGGCTTGTAAACACTGCTTGATCTATGCGTATTTCTATCCCGATTCAGACACGACAGCTTTTTCACTGGAGAAAGCAATATTATGGATAAATGACTTGTATTTTAGCACTGGTTTGACGTTAAAAATGTCTCAATGGATTTATTTGTAATAAACACAGCTTTTGGCTTTCCAAGACGTTACTTGTGGATTACATCTTTTATCAGCTGTTTGGACTCTCATTCTGACGGCACCCATTCACTGCAGAGCATCCACTGGTGAGCAAGTGAATATTACATTTCTTCAAATATCATGAGGAAACAAACTTCTCTACATCTTGGATGGCCTGGGCGTGAGTAAATGATCGACTCATTTTCATTTTCGGGTAAACAATCTATTGTTTAACTATTGCTCAAAAAAAAAAAAAAAGACACCATCCCTTTAAGTGCCTGTCACTGTCGAGACGGCCTGTGGGTGACTGAGGCGTCTCATTTTCTGGTGCGCCGTGCAAATATTCCAAGCATGCCTGTGAAATGCCAGAATATTTAGAGGATGCAGGAAGTTCAGCTGAGCCTCTCGCCTGATGGCAACTAGCTCCAGATCAGAGACCTTTCAAAAGACAAATCACAAACACAAAAACACTGAAAAACAGAATTTCAGCATGTGCCAGACTACTTATGGAAGTGCAGAGCTGGCACCTTTACTAAGATGCCTTCCGGAACTGGATGCAATTCCAAATGGCTGGTTCTCGTTAAATCTCTCAACAAATGTTCACTTCCACGCCTTCAATCAGAAAGGTATGTAATCATCCAAATTAATACAAGCATTAATTCGTTGGCAAGCACATCATAAAATCATGCTTCAGATATGCAAAAGATGCCGGGTACAACATAAACCTGAGGAAAGAAGTTACAGCTTAACTGGTTTTAAACTACCATCACAGGAATCAGGCTATTAAAATGACTAACCAAAACAAGAGAAGGAAACAGAACCTCAGAAATGATTCGCACACACTCTCTAAAAAATGCTGGGTTAAATACAAACCAGCGCTGGGTAAAAATATGGACAAAAGTAAAATATCAGACACCTGCATAGACATATTTGAGTATATATGAAATAATGAATATTCATGATAGGTTCACAGCGATTTACATATTATGCAACATTATGAATATTGCAATGATTTTAGTATGATTTATATTTTATCAATATGTTTCCTTCATTAAAAGAGTTTACAATATTTGCTTGCCTTTCAAGTAAGAAAAACATGCCTTGAATATCTGCAACGAGATTAGCTATACCATATTTTACTAAAGTTTGAATCCAAGTGCCTACAACAAGATTGCAGATCATAAAATAGCTGAAAAATACTATGATCGTGAACATGGGTGAATATTTAAGCATGAACGCCTGCACATGAGAAGTTGTATGTGGTAAATAGTAATTGTATTGTTCACGCATCACCACAATTCCTCCGTCTCTCTCAGCCAGCCATCTTCGTGCAGAGCTCTCAAAGCAAACTTCACTGCTATTCTGCTCAAGGCCTGAATGAATGGAACAAACTACACACACAAAGCCTATTAAAGCTGCTTTGGAAACTCTTATGGGACGGCAGCACGTAAGCAGCGCACCTCTTTCAGAGAACACTTCCTCAAATACCACAAGACTTACTCATGCAGAGAGACAGAGGTGTGCGGAGGATCTGAAAAAAAGAGGACGTGAAAATTAACCCATTACTGTCAAAACCATAAACTGACAGATGTAACCAACTCCGCACTTTCACAAGGTTTGTGTTTTAAGCATGATGAATGCAGAACTATGCTAAGAACATATCACTGAACATTAACTACAGCTAGTGTGTTTTGATGTAGACGGTTTAATTTGAACTATAAACCCAACACTCTGTTTAATCATCTCAGAGTCACCGTCTCCATTCCAGTTTAAGCTATTTGATTCAGCATCAATGAAATTACTTTGAAAACCACAGAGCTGATCACAGAGTGAGAGTTAGGACTGATATTAGGGGTCTTTTGAATGAAATCCAGACATTCAAGACAGGCCCAAGCCCCCTTGTCACATGACTCTCAGGCCTCGTTTCAACATGCATGCATTTCAGGTGATCTGCTCAGAAGTAGCGGGTCGAAATGATTCAATGCTTACACATTGCATTAACATTCATCTTAAATGTGTCTCCTCTGAGCACTTGAGCTCAGATTTTAAGGGGAGAGACTTCGATTTTTGGGACTACATGAGTCACCAAAAATTAGAGCAGAAACAATTTTCACTCAGAAATTGCTAGTAAATTTAACAATTAATTACAAAGAAATGGCAAGTAAAACATCAAATTGAACATTTTCTTATAAAACGTAATCACCGCATAATTTACATATAAACAGCAAAAATTTGAAAAAAAAGCTTGTGATTTAAGTTCAAACATCTTTATTTTTAATATTTATTATAAGTAAATATTTTCTATTTCACTTGAATTTTGATTGTTTAGTAATTCAGTTTATATATGTGTGTGTGTATGTATGTGTGTGTGTGTGTGTGTGTGTGTGTAGAATATTTTATATTTTTAGTTTAATAATTCATTCTAAAACTACAATAACCCTGGTTCGTGTCTTTAACTGGAGGGGGGAAAAAATGCAAACCACACAGAATCTGCCCAATCTGAGCATCAGTGCATGTTATTAAAGTACAAGGTACACTGATAAGATTGTCCAAACCCAAGCAAGCAAATATACATACTCAATGGTACCTTTAATCTGGAAACAGTCAGAAAATGATTCCACTTTCAACAGTTAGACTATCAAAGAAGCAGCACATATAAATGTGCTTCAACATGTTCCTCTTTTACCTGCCATAGTCAGAAAAGGCTTCACCTTAGTCTGGTGCACTTGAGAATTTAAATTACACCAACACTGAGGCAAAACTATTTCAACATTACAGAGTAAAATTCAACCGCCCTCAAGGTAAAAATACACACACACACACAACAGAGAATAGACATTTCTACACACCGCCTTGAGCTCAAAGTGGAAGTACTGAACAACACAAACAGGTAGAGAGCAACCTTTCACTCACAAACACGTTAACCACAATATTTCAAAAGAGCTGAACAACCCTTCTCTCCTCCTGCAAGCAGAACATGTTATCCAACATGAATGCTGGAGATATTTTGAGTGAGCAGATAAAAACAGAATTATGTGATGGACTGAGTTTGCTGCCAATAAAAAGTCCTACTGATCCTCCATTTAATGCAAGCCATAAAGTTCTTCTCCAGTTGAGTTGGAATTAAGATTCTTGTATATCCTTAAATCATCCCCAAACTTAAAAAAAAAAAAAAAAAACAGATCTTCCCAAGGACTTGCTAAGTGAACATTTGATATATTAACTACTACAATGGATGTTCAAAGAAACAGTTCAGTTAGAAAACACCATCAGCATCAGCCTGATGTGAAAGCCTGTTTCTGGCAGGAAATTAAAAGAAATGTAATTGTGACTTTATCTCACAATTCTGTGTTTACATCTTGCAAGTTTATTCAGAATTGAGAAAAAGTTGCAATTACCTTTTTTAGTTTTTGTTTGTTGGTTTGTTTTATCCCATGCTTCCACATCATCCAGTGCAATATTTCATGCCTAATCATGCCATGTCAACTCAGAGCTGTCAATCATGGCTGGAGGAATGAGGCAGCTCACAGCGAATAGCATGAAAACATTCCAGGCTATCATTACATACGAGAAGGAAGAAACGCCTGGAAAATACAGTTCAACTTTCCTTTACAGCTGATGTGTCTGATTAACAGCTAGTTTTACACATACTTGGGCACATTGAATAGGAACACAGTAGTTATGTTAGTTTCTGATTTGTACAGTAAGTCATAAGGAAGCAGAGAAATAATGTAAGACATGAAAAATCAGGTAATCGGTGACTGAAATAATGCTGACCAATGATGGAGTATTTCAGAGAGTTGAATGCAATATACTGTAGGCACAAAATACAAATCATTTTAAACATACATTTATGAACAATACGCTAAATATAGGCTCTAAAACTCCCCAGATAGGAACAGTTACACGTATATAGTAGCCCAATAAAACGAATTTGTTGCTTCCCACGCCTTTCGACCAATAACTTTGCACGAGTTTTCCAGTTATTAAAATTAGACACGGATTTATTAAAGCACTTCAGTTCACTGCGTCTCCTCATTTTAGGCCATGTATATGCAATACAGAAATTGCGTGAATGGAAATCACAGTTTTTAATACCCTAACATTTTCAGGTTATCCGTGACAGTGGGAAGGCTGAGATATAAACAAAACAATTGGGTGAATGAAAGCAGCGGCGGCGGCTGTTAGAATGTAGCGCGTTCAGAATCTTCCGCGCCTAACACAAGAGCGAAACTTTAGAACGTATCAGCGTGAAAAGTTGTTACAAAGTATCAACGCGCGACTAACAATGAGCAACAATGCATCCATGAGCTCCATTCAGGCCGCCGCGCAGGAAACACTGGAACTAGGCGCGTCTGTGTCAAACTCCACCAAAAAACACTCACATACACATCTCCAAATACACGATAGCGCACTGATTACACTGACCCACAATCATAAGAACACTTCAGCACAGTCCTCCTTCAATAATCCAAACCAGCCGGGAACACAGAGAAACTCTAATCACTATTTCTCCCAAAACTTTTCTAATGGGACATGAAGAAGTTTGGTCCTTCTCTACTCACCTACACCATACTTCTCCTTCTTCGTGGGAACCCAGCGCGACATCTTCACTGATGAAGGTGTTGTGAGACGCCCGTGAGTGTTGTTGCCGATATTCCTAATATATATCCAGAGTTTTTCCACACACTTTTTATTTTCTCTGTAGGAGTGGAAAGACTCAGCTAGCCGCCATTTTCCACCATCACTGAACTCGCGAACCGCGAGGGGGAGATATGAGAAACTTTTTGTCATGTGGGACACCAGCGTCACCGGACGACCGGTCAGTCCCTCACAAATAATAACTGGTAACTGCAATTTCAGCCAAAATACCAGAGGAAAGTAAAAGCACTACAACTGTGGTGACATGGCATAAATTTCTTCAACACCGGATACTTTTATGTTCCAGGAGTTTTTTTTTGTTTTTTGTTTTTTTGAAACTCAGAGATTTATTAATATTAGTTAATCACATTAAAATGTCTCATTTATTTATTTATTTAAGTTATTTTATAATTGTGGCGTCGGTCATTCCCATAATTTTTAATAAAATAAATTGTGACAGGAATATTTCGTGCATCATTTCTATCTAACCAAGCTCTAATATTGTCAAATTATGCAAAAAATAAAAAAAATAAATAAATAAATACACACATATACCGTTCAAAAGTTTGGGGATTAGATTTTGTTAGTTTTTGAAAAGTCTCTTCTGCTCATCAAAGGCTGCATTTATTTGTTCAAAAATACAGGGGAAAAAATGGTAATATTGTGAAATATTGTTAAAAATTAAAATACCTGTTTTCTATTTGAATATATTGTAAAATGTAATTTATTTCTGTGATCCAAAGCTGAATTTTCAGAGTCATTAGTCAAGTCTTCAGTGTCACATTTTCCTTCAGAAATCATTCTAATATGCTGATTTGATGCACAAGAAACATTTCTGATTATTATCAATGTTAAAAACAGTTGTGCTGCTTCATATTTTTTATTGGAACTATGATATGATGCATATCACCACCGTGTGTGTGTATATGTATGTATATATGTATATATGCACGCATGTATAAATGCTGAATCTAAGATCCTTAAGCCACTTTATGATGGCCTACTGTAATGGAGGAGTCCAGATTTTTTGCATTTTGAATTAACCATGATGAAACTCCTTGTAATGTCATTTTCATATGGTCAGTTTTTTATCATGTTTATTTTAACTGGGGTCTAAACAGACAGACTAATCTGTTTTCCACTGTGTCTGTTCCATTTTTGAGTAAAAAAGATTTTTAATCAAAATATGGAAAACAAAATTAACAGCACAGCATAATACATTATGAATCCTCTAATACTCATAACAAGACAATTTTCGCTGTCATAAATAGCTGCAGACTGTGGCGACTGCTGAAAATTTGATTATGGGGACCAATTAGAAAAGATTGCTCTGGGATACTGTCTCGTAGCCACCGACTTCACTTAATTCCTGCTTTTCCAGAGAAATTATCACTCTGTTTGAGGTTAATTGTTGTTTCTGTGAAAGTGTGTTGCTTTGCACACAAACCATCCCCAGATGCTTGCAATTAAAGCTGCTCTGTGGGACAAAGACTGTCTTTTGAATCATTACACTATGCAAAACATTTCGAGAATGAGCCTTTTAGATGACGTCTATGCACAGAACACTTCCACTTCTTTGTTCATTTGCCGTTGTGTTTTGTAGCCTGAAGTTAATGTTTTAAGAATTTGACTAAAACAACATTAAAAGAAGCTCCTGCATCCTTTGTGTTCATCTGAAGCTTCGGTGCAAATGTTATAGAAATGTGCTTTCATTGTTAGCCCACAGATAGATGCCTTTATGAGAAATGAATGATTTATTCTCCTAGTGTAAGCGCTTTCTGGCCCCGCAGCGGGGTGAAGAGGCTGTTTACCATTCATCAGTGTATATATCAGAGGCCTGTTGGTTTAGTGCGGACCCTGTCACATTAAACACCTCTCTCTCGCTCTCTCAGCCTGAAGAATAGAGCTCAAACACTTCATCATCATTACCCAGTGAAGAGATTTTGCAGCTTTTTATTGGTGTTTGCTAAGCCAATCACTATTGCTAAAACAAGCAGAATTATTTTTAATGCTATGTGAAAGTCGCATTACAAATATATTCTTAATTTAATTTTGGCACATTTCAAATTTATTTATGTATCTTGTCTCACACCCAATCAACAACAAAAAAAAAACAATAAAAAACTATGAAACTGCATCATAAAAATATGAATTATTATATGTTTAAATAAATTATGGCTAAAGAATTGAAATTATTCATTTCAATATATGACAGTCTATTAAATTCTACAACTGTCCTTTAGTTGTGGCGTCACTTCCTCCACAAATAAAGTTTTTGTTTTGTTTTTTTAAGTGTACTTTATGTACTTAACATGGAAAACATTACTTTGAAACTATTTTCACATAGAATTTGCTAGTAAATTTTACAATTAGGAAGAAACAGCAAGTAACACATTGAATTAAATGTGAAAATTTGAAGTAGAAAGATTTAAATAGTATTTTACTTATTTTACTCATAATGTGCATTGTAATACATTATAATTATCTTGTTGTAAATAATTACAACCGATATATAAAATGCATACTGTAACAATGAATCAATAAGTGTTAATGTATTAACTGTGGTTACAATTATTCATGATACTGTACAATGTAACGCATTGTAAGGTGCATTATAAGGCATAAATAATGCATTAAACCTACTTTTATAATGCATTACACATAAGGGCTTTAAGTAAAGTGTATTTTCTTACTGAAACATACTCCATACTCCAATAATCTTATTTATTAACTTTGAAAAATCATTTTTACGGTGTAAGAGGACAACAGCGTCAACAAAGAGTTCATACTGTCTAAACAAAATGAAATATGTGCCGTAAATATAACTAAATATCACAATTTTATGCATAGATTCTGATCAGGCTTTGCAGAAAATAAGAAAATACAAACACACACACACACATATTACATGCAGAAAATTGTACACACACACACACATATACATATATATATATATATATATATACCTGTATAAAAAAACTTTATTTTTTAAAAAAGAGCTGTAAAAGTGATGTTATGATACTTTTTGTTGACTTGTGAGCTTCAAAGAGCATCATGAACATACAGCTTAACATCTCCACGAGAAGAAATAGCATCAAAAGGGTTTGGAATGACATGAGGGGAGTAAATGCTGACAGAAGTTTTGTTTCGGGGTGAATTATTCCTTTAATTGTTCTCCTGTGCCTTTCTTATTTGTTTGCTCTAAGCCTCTGAGACATTTGACAGCTTTAATTAGGAAATCCCTCCGTAAATACAGAGAGTAAGCCATGCTGAGGCATGAGTCACGGCCCAAAGCACCGAGAACAAAACAGCAAATTACCCACTTAAAATTAGAAACAAATACCAAATTGATCACAGGAAAATAATGGCTGGGAATAAACATGAAATAGATGTACAGAGCAGGATAGGGCTGTTTTGATTGTGTGCGTCATACAAGCTTTCATTTCTCTATTCCTTCTCTCTCTCCTCTAATGATGAAGATATTTGTTATCAGCAGAAGAATGTTGACATGTCCCAACATCATAGGAACAAACCCAACACACACCAATCTGCCTTTACATGTTTATTTATACTTCATATCAGTCTTCCCCTTAATGAGAACACATCACACACTTTCCCTCAGATTCATCATCCGTCTGCAGGGGGCGCTGCTAGTTCTGCTCGTTGAATTGAGAACACCATACTACTATATTTCTGCAGTATACATACTCTGTATAGTATGCAATAATTGCTTACACATGGAATATTTACCTTTTTAAGACTTACTTAAAGTCTTTATTTCCAAGGTTCCCTGTAATGAGAAGATTTATAGAAACATTTTGGAAGATATTAAACACTGTGCACAGTATGCATACTGCAAAAATAGCAAGAGCAGTTTGGTATTATACTACCCTGAACATAATATATAGTATGCGTGTATTCTTTATGCATGCAATATTGATCTTTTTAAGAATGTTTTTTATTAAAAATACTATTTTTTTATTTCCAAAGTGCCATATGATGAATGATTTATAGAAACATTTTAGCAGAAATTACACACTGTGCACACAAAGTATGCATACTGTAAAAATAATAAAAACAGTATGAATATGGTATGCATATATTCTTTATGTGTGCAATATTTATATTTTTAATAATATTTTCTTTGTTTTGATACAAATATTAACAAAATATTTTTTTCAAGGTGCCAAGTGATGAAAAGATTTATAAAAACATTTCAGAAAAAATTACGTCGGCGCCAATAGCCTCGTGGTTAGTGTGCCGACATATAGCGCAACTGTGCTCACGGCGACCCGAGTTTGATTCCTGTCTCGAGGTCCTTTGCCGATCCCGCCCCCTCTCTCCACCCAATGCTTTCCTGTCTGCTCTCTACTACTGTCCTATCTAATAAAGGCATAAAAAGCCCAAAAATATAACTTAAAAAAAGAAAAAATTACACACTTCTGCAAAGATAGTAAGACTAGTAAGGTAGTATACTATTCCAAACATAGAACAGTAGCTATGCATATATTGTTTATTACATCTTTTTAAGACATTTTTTTACTTAAAAGACTAATTGTTTTCCAAGATGCCATGTAATAATATTTATAGAAATATTTTAGTAAAAACTACACATTGTGCACAGTATGCATACTGCAAAAATAATAAGAGTAGTATGTACTGTATACAGTATGCATATATACTTTATGCATGATCTTTTAAAGATATTTTTACTGAAAATGAAAACTAAACATCTTTATTTCCAAGGTGTCATGTGAGGAGAATATCTATATAAAAAAATATATATATTTTTTAATTACACACTATGCACAGTATGCATACTGCAAAAATAGTAAGAGCAGTATGTATTATCTTTATGCATGCAATGTTGATCTTTTAAAGACATATTTAACCAAACTGAACAATTTTATTCCCAATGTGCCAATATTTTAGAAACATTTTATAAAAAAATTAAACACTGTGCACACTATGCATACTACAGAAATGAACGAGCAGTATGGTAGTATACTTTATATTATTCCGAACATAGTTTTCTTTCCGTGTCCATAGGGACTGACAGGAAACACAAGAGTCAGCGTAATTACAATAATGATGTAGGTTAGACGCAGTGACCTCTGGGAAAGGCTGAATTTCTGTCTAAAATGAAACAAAAAAGTCTATATTCAGGCTAGGAAGAAAATGGTGAGCTATTTAAGAAAGCTTAATGTCTTTACTGCGGCAGTTTGTCTCAATTCACACAGCAAACATGAATCCTCAGCGTGAACAGCTTTAATGTCTCAGATTTTCCAGAAGAATGTAAACATTATGAATCGTAGCTGAGCTGAATATCTTAAGTAATGTACAGGTTTGCCAGGATGCATTGTTTACTGATTGGTATTTGACTATAGAGTTATAGAATTATAGAATAGTATATATTATTGGAGATATTATTAAGACATTATTTTTCTGGGACTTTTTCTTAGGCGATACCTCTGAAGTAAAAGTCTCCATTTTTACTAAACAAAACCCATTTAATGCTATTGACGTGTAGGAGAAACAGTTGAGATACTAAAGGTGCAGTATGTAATATTGACAGCTTCGTTGAAATGGGTACTGCAGTCCAAATTCAAAATATTGGAGAGAGTTGTTTCTCCCGCCCTCCTGCTTACGTGGGTTGCCAGATTGAGGACAATGGAAGACGACGAGCTTTACACTGTAAGTTGAAGAGTTGATTTGTCTGCGTTTTAATGTTCCTCTGGTCATAGAGTTTTTTTTTTTAGATGGATGCTGAGGCTTTTTAGGTCGGGTAGAATCTGTGATATCTGACCTGCTTTGTTTACTGGCTTCCGTGGCTGCAATATGCTGTGTTTTCCGCCAACTGGCAACCTAGGGTGTCGAAATACTATTGGGTAAATTGGCAGTGGGTGGAGTCACACAGACCAAAACAAAAACAGGCATTCCGACACGGAACGCACATTTCAAAGTAGAATAACTGGCTGTAGTTTGTTTTTCTGAGAAACAAGTACGTGAACTTAGCATGTTATCAGCATGGTATTTTTATGCTTTAGTACAACAATAAATAAATAAATACACACGGCAGCAACTTCCAAGAGATCTCACTTGTGATTTCTCTTTCTTTCAGGTCAAAGGGCTGTTGATCCTGATCCTGAAGCAGCAGAACGGATGGGTTGTGTACAAAAACCCCGGGACAGAGCTTATTCACCCTGAAGATGTGTTTGTGTGGTCTTGAGAGATCATGTGGGTGTCCCGACACAAACATGAACAACCTCATCATCTGATTCAGCTCCCTGAAGCGCTAATCGCCTGAAGGCGTTCACATGTCCTTCTCCAAACCACGGGATAGCAGAAGCTCTGTGTGTGTTACATGATGAGCTTCTAATCCACATCTCTGTATGACTTCAGAAAATTGATTTTGGTGTTTGCATGTGAAAAACTCACTGATGTAAAGCTAGAACAACATTGTTAGTTGCCAGGCTGTTGCTATGTGGTTGTTATGGTGTTCTAATGGGATTTTCGTGTGTTGCTATGCAATTTGGTGGTTTGTAAGTGTCACATGTATTACGCTACATCTAATAATCAGATACCTTGACTGTACCATGTTAGTGCCATAGGTATTTGCTTAGACAAGCATCACTATTATTATTGCTCATATGTAGGCTCAGTGATTTGAACAAACTCCAGTGTTACTAAGTTTGTGTTAAAGACATTAATGATTGTTTATATTGTGCAGCTTGTTCAACAAACTTTTGCTGTTACTTTTCTAAGTGATTTTCAGAGTTTCTTGCTTGGTGGATAATTGGAAAACAATCCAATCAATTCATATTGAAGGAGATAACCGAGCCATATCTAGAGACCTAAATATTACACCAAAGAGACTTAAAGGTTGGAGCTTTTGACTTGGCTAAGCAAGCAACTACCTAGCAACCACCCACTCATTAGCTTGTTAAATCCACCCACAAAAGTTGAGTTTTGCACTCTCCAAATATGTTTTAAAAAAAACACACTGAAAGAGAAGAAAATGCAAGTAGTACAAAGTATACAGTTTATTCAGATAATGCTTTTTCACTATAGGTTATCTGTGTTAAACTGCAGACTCCTTTGTGACAACAAGACAAACGTTAAAGGCATCTCTGAGAGTAAACAAAACAATTCCAAGCCAACATGTCCAGGTTGAAAAAGGGGGTATTTACTGGCTGCGAGCAAACACACACACACACACACATATCTCTCCCAGTGAAAAATAAAAGTCGTTCTGTAAGTCTTTTGTTCCTTCAGACTAGCACACACATTTATAGTCATGGCTGAGAGGAGACAGCACCAGTGGCCCCTCTTCACACTGTGAGAGAAGGAGACATGGAAGGAAAGCTGGGTTTGTCACAGTGCTATTGCCTCTTGAAGTCAAATTGTGTCGTCCTCTTCAGAGCCGTGTGACGCAGGTAAACTGTTCTGCTTACCGTGCACGCTGTCATGTCAGCTCGTTGAGTATTGGCGTTTTTTAAGTGTGTTTGTGTAGGATTGTATTGACTAAGCAGTCTGAGCTCAATTAGGACGTCACTGTAAAAAGATCTATGAAACTATTTGCCAAAAGCAATAGAAAAATCTGAAAGCAGCTCAGAGAATTGATATTTTATGTTTTGGTGTATTATTTTACTGAAAAACAAGATTGGGTGTGCATGTACGTTAACTTTATGAGAAAATGTAGTGTGAACACTGTGAAACTGTGAAATTAGGGTGTGCTTTCTTGTTCTTAAAGGGATAGTTACTCAGCCTCGGTCCATCCAAGATGTAGGTGACTTTTTTCTTTAGTAAAACAGTAAAGAAGATTTTTAGCTTTGGTGATCTATAAAATGCGAGTCAAAGGCTGCCCATTTTTGAGAATTAAAAAGCATATCAGGCAACACAAAATGAATGGCTCCTGGCGATATATTGAGGTCTTATGAAGCAAAACAATCGGCCTGTGCAAGAAACAAAACATTATTTACAACATTATTTCCTATAATCCATAGATTAGCTACACAGCCCAGAGTGATGTCCATTTCGCAAACAAATCATTCTTTTGAACTGGTTCTTTATAGTGAACTAAATGAGTTCACCAAATTGGACTGAATGTCTGAAACAGCATAGATCTACAACTTCAAACTCACTTTTAGATGTCTGACAGTCAGTCTGACTCAAAATAAGCCAAAATAGTGGTGTATCTGATCCTATGATGAATGAACTCACTCAGTGCTTCAGTTCCTCCAACAGTCACTGAATTGAGGAAACTGCTGCTGATATGAGCATGTGTGAACCGAGCACTTTAACGAAGGGGCCAAATGAAAGTTTTTATGGTTTCTCATGGTTTATGTTAAAGGATCACCTGATGAAGACTAGTTTCTTCATTTTATATGCACTGGACAAGTAAAACATCCACGTTTCACATCATTATTGTGTGCTTCAATAATATAATTGTCTATACGACATTGCATGATTACATAAACCAGTGAACTGAACCAATTAATTGAAATGAACTGTCCAAAAGAATCAGTTTGTGGAAAAGAATCGTTTTGAATGAATGAATGAATGAATGAAGCATTTATATAGCGCTTTTATTGTGTATTGCTATACAGGGGGGTTCTCTCCTCAACCACCACCAGTGGTATTTCCCTGCTTGCCTGAGGCTCCAGATTAATGGATTAATCACCAAGGACCACGGTTTCAGATGAAAATCTTCTTTACTGTTCTACTGAGGAAAATAAGTCACCTACATCTTGGCCTGGGCGTCAGTAAATGAACAGCCAAATTTCATTTTTGGGTGAACGGTCCCTTTAAGATCCATTTTCAATGTCTTTCTCAGAGTTTATTATGGAGGATGTGAAGCCTGAGGGCTGGCGGCAGCTACTTCAACCCCATGGTGCAGCTGGCAAAAACAGCACGAGACTCCTTCGCAGGTCCTCATCATGGAGGAGGCCTGGGGAGCGGGGTTATTACGAGGGCCCCGCGGCTCAGGTGAATGAGCCCCCTCGCGGAGCTCGTCCTCTGAGCTGCATAGAGGGTGGCAGGATGGACAAATGGCTTCAGACACTGGAGAGACTCCAATCACGTCGGCCTCAGAATCAAATACCTCAGTTTGCGGACAGGACAGTATCAATGCCAGTTCTCCCGAATGAGATGGCGGGAAGTAACGCACTATGTCCTGATGTTTCCTCTCTCTGCAGGAGGAATCAGACCCCTGGTGTCTGTCCCAGTGTATGTGAAAGCTCCTCGAGCAGCCTGGAGTCTGTTCACATTAAAGCTGCTCCTGCTGCAGAAAGAGCTCAGTTCTGTGCTCTCGCTCCGGTTCGCTTCGGCTGGCTGCCCATACAAAGACACATGATACTGAACAACTTCTCTGACAACCACCATGACAACAGTAGATGCCAGGTAAGAAAGAATAACAGAAAAGGGTAGGGGTGTCAAAGCAAGAAGTTTATTTTCAGAGAACATTTTCAGATTTAAAAAAAGAAAAAAAAAAGAACATTTTCAGATTTTTTTCTATTGCATTTATAGCATTTTTCAATTTTATTTATTTAATTTTTGTTTTTATTTATGTATTGTATATTGATATTTATTATTATTATAACTATAAATACTGTCAGAATATCTTCAGATTTTTGTAATGCATTTGAAGCATTATTGAAGCATTTTATTTGATTTAATTTACTTTATTTTATTTACCTATTGTACAATATATATATATATATATATATATATATATATATATATATATATATAATTTACTTTACATTTATTATTATTCTTATTATCTTATTATTATCATATTATCATATGACTTGTTTTCAGATAACTTTTTCAGATTTTTCTAATGCATTTGGAACATTTTTTATTTTATTTATTTATTTTTTATGATTTTTATTTATGTATTGCTTATATTTTTTGTTTATTTCATTTTATTATTATTTTGGTTTAATTTATTTATACCATAAGAGTTGTTTTCAGATAACTTTTTCAGATTTTTCTAATGCATTTTAAACATTTTTAATTTGTATGTATTTATTTCTTTTATTGTTTTTTTGTTTTGTTTAGTTTTTTTCGTATTTGTTGTTTATTGTTTTTATTTATTTATTTGAATTTTAATTTAATTGGCCTGGTTTTCTATTAGCCTAAGCTACCAAAAGACATCCTTGCACAAAATGAAAATGAAAATTCAAAATAACTTTCCAAGACTGGATGCCACTTGCTGAATTAGCCATGCAGCATAATGGGGTCAAGTGAGAACAATGAACTACTGTACTAACGTATTTATCATTAATGGTGCTTGTTAAGGCAATCATCACTGTGACTATTGCTCATATTTAAGGTTATTCCTTAAATCATGTGTCTTGTTGGGAGAGATGTGCTTTTACTTCTCTAACCAATAATGGTGGCAGAAAATATAACAGTCCAGATATATACTGCAGTCTGTTTCCCATACTTTAAAAGCCAGTATACACTGTCCAGTGTACAGTATTCTAATATTCAGTTCTGACAAAGAGAGTTTGAGTTATAAATTACTTTCTGAATGGTTTTAAAGTGTCCCTTGATAATGGCTTATCTGCTCTTTGGAGAAGAAAATTGTTCTTGCGTAGTAATCCGACTATCAGATATCCACTAAATCATTTAGATTCAGCTTTCATATTTTACATTTCAGAATGCTGCAGTTTTTAAATGAAAATAAGATTAAAAATGTAATAAAAAAAATGATCTGTGAGAGTTTAATGAGACAGTTCCATTGTGTCACATGAATTGTACAATAGAAAACTTTTTTTGCCCAAAAGTTCAGAGCGATTGAATCATCCAGACTGGAGATAAACTTCAGAGTCCCAGACTTTCTGCCACCGCTGTACACCACACAACAATCACTCAGCCTCACCTCTACTGGGAGCAAACCCTGGAAATGAACAGCCGAGCTCTCAGACCTGATTTACCTTAGTGCCAACTGATGCCAGAAAGAGAGAGAGCAATAGAAAACTGAAAGGAGGGAAAGAGAGAAATCTCTGGATGACTGTCAAGTACGTGAACTTCAGTGGCTGTCTGGGTGCTGCGTGAAGTCGAGATAAAACCGCTCTGTCAGCAGGTGCTTGGATCCATTCGGAACAGATTTAGGCACGAATAGATCCAACCGCATCTGAGCCAACAACAGGATCACAACAGTGCTGCGGGGCCCAGAGGATAGGAACGAATCCAAATGCATTTGTGATTCGCTCAAATCTTTCTATCATTTCACTTCAGTCAATTTATGTTTAAGCTTAGTATTTGGACACTTAAAGGAATAGTTCATCCAAAAATTAAAATTTGCTGACAATTTACTCACCCTTTGGTCATCCAATGTGAAAAGGAGTTTGCTTCCTCATCAGAACTGATGTGGAGATATGTACAGTAGTATTACCTCACTTCCTCACCAATGGACCCTCTGCAGCCGTCAGAATGAGAGTCCAAACAGCTGATAAAAACATCACAATAATCCACAAGTAATCCACACCACTCCACCACTTCATAATAACACTTCCTCCAGTGAAAAAGTCCATCTCCTATTGTCTCTCACATTAAAATCCACCCACATATTTGTTTAGAGCTGTTTTTGCTTGTAAATGGAGCTTGATCTGGGGCATACTTCTCTCCTAATTCAGACGAGATAATATACAAACACGCAACTTTTTGCTTCAGAAGATGTTAACTGATGGACTGGAGTGGTGTGGATTATTGTGATGTTTTTATCAGCTGTTTGGACTCTCATTCTGACGGCACCCATTCACTGCAGAGGATCCATTTGTGAGTGAAATTTCTTTAAATCTGTTTCCATGAAGAAACAAACTAATCTACATCTTGGATGGCTTTGAGAGTGAATGCATTTTCAGAAAATGTTCATTTTTGGGTGAACTAATTTAAGTCAGACTTGAAATGTATATGAATGTCATTGCATTAGATCAGAATACATCAAACCAAGCAGCACATGCTTTCAAATACTGCAGGATCTGTTATCTAATGAAATCACATTCATGTTATCTGTCTTTTCTACAACTAAAGTCTGTGTGTTCTTTCAGCAGAAACTGAAGTCTCCCATCACTCCAGTACTGCTCAGCACTCCTGCCAAACTTAATTGGCCAACACCAAATGGTGCGTATTGACTAAGACGGCATATGAAATTTCTGAATGAACAACTTGGCTGAGGACACCATTGAATTATGTTTGGAGGTTTGAGCTTTACACACTGGTGGTATAAAATACCATCTTCAGTAAATTCAGTGAATTGCTTCATGCAGAATTCTAAGTTGTGCATATCATTAATGTCTCTAAAGTTGCACTATGAAAGATTTTTGGGGTAAAAAGTGAACAAAAAGGCATTACTGAACAAGTACATGAAATAATCAGTGTTCTGTGATATTCTGTGGTAAGATAGAATTATGCTTAGAATTCAAAAATAAGAAGAAAATGACAGTTAACAATAATTTTATTCTTCTATTTTGTGAATCTGGCCCTTGTATGTGCCAAGTTACTCTGAGAAAGAAACAAAAAAAGACAACTATAACAACAATAACAACAAACACATACATCAGATTCTGATCTCTTTGTAGTTTGATGAAATTAAGTTATTTTGCCTTACATAAAGAGTTTTTGGAGTCAGAGCTGAGTGTTTGGACATACTGGAAAGTTTTTGGAATCAAAGTGAAGTGTTTGGAATCAGAGGAAGAGTTCTTGGAGTCTGGAATGAGTTTTTGTAGCCGTGCATATTGTTTAGAGCCAAGGACAGATTGTTTGGAGTCAAGAGAAGACTGTTTGGACTCAGAATCAGATGATTTTGGTTCAGAAGCAGATTGGTTGGAGTCAGGGACAGAGTAGGATTAGGTTTTCAGTCTCATGCGGTGGTTCCCTCCGTGCCGTCATCCTCTCAGCGCTCCTGCTGCTGCTGCTGGATCTTTTCTCTGGGGTCTGTCAGCAGGTGACGAGCGTATAATGATGCTGCCACAGCGTCACTGTAATTACAGCCGTGAGAGCAGGGCCGAGTCAAGGGCAAAGAGGAGGAGGAGGAGGAGGCAGCGATGCAGGAACGATGAGCACTTACTCCTCCATGAGTGTTTACAACAGAAATGTTTGGGAATTTCTCTCTCTTTTTTATTTTTTCTCACCAGCTCCAGATGGTGTGTGACTCTGACAGGACATGAGTGCCATGCTGATCAATGTGTGTGTGTGTGTGTGTGTGTGTGTGAGTGAAGGCCGTTCTTCGGTTGTAAACACAGAATGAGTGACTAAGGGTCAATGACAGACACTTGCTGCCTGTCGCTCTGGATCACACTGTGTTGCCAGATCACCTGTCTGTTGAATCCCAAAACAGTGGTGGAAAAGAAATGAATTCTGCTTTGATTCGGGAAAAAACTGCATGGTTTTAAAGGGAATTAAAGAAATGTGTTGGGAAAATCCCTTTTTTAGCCTCTCTTTTTCATTTCTTAAAAAAAACAAAAAAACAGGGATTTTATTTAGAACTTAGGTGACTAACTTTCTATTGCTCATTTTTTTCTGATACATAATATATGTTTGTACGGCTGCACAAGCTGACCAAAATAAAAATAAAATAAAAATAAATAAATAAAATGTGATAATATATCAATCTAAAATAATAATAATAACTGTGAAATTATTATTATTATTATTATTATAAAAAATTAGAAAATGATTAAAAAGTATTATTGCAATATTTAACTGTAAAAATATCAAGAAAATTATAATAATTGTATTGTGAATTATTTTTTTCTGATAGAAATGTTATTGACAAAAATAAAAAAATATTAAATTCATATAATAAAGAAAAATAGATATTTCTATGGTAATATTTGACAGTAAAATAATAAAAAAAACTCAGTATTTAAGAAAAAAATTTAGTATTTTAGATTACAATTTATTTTATTTTTTTCAGTATTTTATCATCAATCATGGTAAGCAGGCAGCCCTTGTGTAACTGATGCTGTTTTTATTTTATCATTCATGCACTGCTCCAAATTATTCAACTATCCTCAACCAATGGCTTTGGTCGGGGGCGTGGCTATCTGCTGGCTGACCAATAGCAGATGGAGACTGTTTGAAATAGTCATTATTTTTCCAGTTTTATACGGTGACTTTCATGAGACAGAAATTACACACTTCGGCTTTAATTTTGATTCAAACCAATTTGTTTCCACCACGACTCTTAAATGACACGCCCTCAACTCGGAAAGCCAAAGCTTCCCAGAGTTTCCAGCTGGTAATTACGACAATGTGAATAGCCTACATAAATACAGTACGACGCAGAAGCTGACACACAACACCTGAGCGGATGACAAGAGTGTGTGCCGCGCTGCCCCGCGAACCGGGAGCATGCTGGGAAAATAGCTGCCTGTCAGGTTTTAGCTGCCAGTGTGAAGTGTGATTACTTGCCTAAAAAACCGACGGCAAGAAATAGTTAGCTTGCCACCTTCGCTGTCAGACTTTGCTGTGACCGCGTCTCCATGGCGACGCTGACGGAGAACGATCCATCACAGCTGGGTGGCGCGGAGACTGTCTGTCAGATGGAGATCTCTCCCGCTCGCTCTCTGTCTTCATGACACCTGTAAGTGATGCAGGTTAAGTTGCTCTAAGCAGATCTCTGTTGACAGTGTAAACACACACACAGCAGGAAGATCGGCCTTAGTGTGACACAGGAGTGGCAGGAAACGCCGCTGGATTTATATCATACGCAAAAAGACACTCTCTAGTTGGCTTTATGTTTCATTTCTCAATGAAAAACGCGGAAAATGCACCTCAAAGTGGACTTTTTTTGTTTTATTCAGACAGGGAAACTGCTAGGCCTGAACCTGTAGGCTTCAGATACTGGAGGACACCTGAGAAAACACCATCCGTCCTCCATCAGGTGAGACTAACAGTCTTCTGAAAACACTAGTTTGCTTTATAGGAACTTGCTTGCACCAGAGTTTAACCCCTATGTTCTGTTATCGGTATATTAATAATATTACACAATCCTTCAGATATTTTCAGTTTGGCTCTCTGAAATACTCAGGTATCAGCCCTCTCGTGTATCATAAAGTATGCATGCACCTTTCAGAAAAATGATTATTATACAGTGCAGTTTCTGTTTGGGGTCAATTTGACACCAGCAGAAACACATTGTCGAACGATACAATAAAATAAATCAAACTATAAAGCTTGCAGAAGTGTATTTCTGAAGTGTGTACCAGTCAAATCATTGTAGCATGTGAAAATCCATTGCATTTATTCATGTTTTATATTTCGGGTCTCTGAGAGACCAAACAGAGATAATGTAACATTTTTGGCTGTATAAAGTGTGTTATGTTATAATTGTGCTTAAAATCTGAAAATGTCATGCATAATGAGCCTGATGCTTTAATGTGAAATATTTTTCACACTATTAAAATGGATTTTGGGTCTCTCGACCGGCCCCCATACAGAGAGATGCCTGTTTGTTGTCCTACATAAATACAGAATTTACTCAAAAGACACCGCTAATATAGATTTGTATGATTACGTGGCTCATAAAGCCTTGCTGCTCTTTATATAACCTTGTGATTCAAAAGCACATGGTTTGATTAATGCCAGTGTATTTACACTGAGTGTAAATAACCAACCTTGTTGGCAAAAGCTCTCTAACTCCACCCTTCATTAATCAGATGTTTTACTTTTTTTAACAAATGCAATTTTGTCATTTTATCAGTGCTGCCAAACGACTAATTTAACGATTAATTGCATCCAAAATAAAAGTTTTTGTTTATGTAATATATGTGTGTGTACTGTGTGTATTTATTATGTATATATAAAAGCACATATATACAGTATATATTTTTGAAAATATGTATATGTATTTACATGTATATATTTATATTCATATAATTTATATTATATTTATTATAGAAACATGACATATTTTTCTTAAATATATACATGTATGTGTTTGTATTTATATATACATAATAAATATACACAGTACACACACATATATTATGTGAACTAAAACTTTTATTTTGGATGCGATTAATCATTTGACAGCACTAAATGTTATTTTATTATTATTATTATTATTATTATTATTCTTTTAAAAATGTTAACTTTAGAAAATGTATGTTCAAACTGTAATATTGTGAAATATTGTATAGACGAAATACTTCCAAGGCACTCACAGGGTGAAATAAAAAGCCTTTAATATATTGGGCTTAAAGCATTACAAAAAATTAAAAGTAGATCTACTTTTAATTATTTGTAATGCTTTAAGCCCAATATATTAAAGGCTTTTTATTTCACCCTGTGAGTGCCTTGGAAGTATTTTGTCTATACAATTTGATTTCTACCTCCATTATATCCAATGAGCACCAGGGGTTTTATAAAGACACCCGTGTAGCACTCTCTGCTTCTGTTTCCTGAATTGTGAAATATTATTACAATTTAAAAAGAACTGTTTTCTATGTGAATATATGTTAAAATCCAATTTATTATTGTGATGCAAAGCTGAATTTTCAGCATCATTACTCTGATAGGATGATTTGCTGCTCTAAACATTTCTTTTTATTAATAATGTTGAAAATGGATGTGCTGATTCATATTTTTGTGTAAGAACAGCATTTATTTGAAATAGAAATGTAATGCATCCTTGCTGAAATAAAAATATAGACTTATTTAACACAGTTTACCACCATGTTTAAATCCATTGGATTTTCTTCAAAATCAGTGCATAAAATAAAGTCTGCAGATCCGGTCTGGGCCCAAGTTGCTTTTCTATGCGAGCATCTGCTAAGAACATAAGTGTAGTTTAAATTGTGCGGATCTGAAGTGGTAATGTAGATGTTCATGAAGCACTAAACAAATATTGCAAACCTTTGATCAAGTTTGTCTGTGCTTTGCTTCTGTTCCTCAGCGGTCTTTCATTTAGAAACACTGTAAATGCTCTTTAATTAAAAGCATAATTCCAGATGACCTACACACAAACCAACCTCAGCAGTTGCTCTGAATTAAGCTGAAGACTGTTTCTATCAGATAAATGTGTTCTCTGAAAAAAATCTCTTTCTGTGTCTGTTTATTGTGCTGCTTATGGGATGGGATTATTTGGGACATTGTGGGGCTGAAGAAAGAATAAACTGTTTCAGTATCTACAGAAATGCTCCTCCTTTTTCTAAAAAGTTATAAAACCAAAAACCGACTCTGTTCTTTCTTAATGCATGTTCCTGGTCTTATATCAATTGGATTTATATGTATAAAATCAAGTTCTCCCCTCTAGTTTAAACATTCAGTTTTACACAAGTATTGCAGAAGTAATATTGGTTATGAAAGCCATTCCATGGAAGTACAATAAATATACTTTGATATACAATGTATACACCAGATAAGAAGAAAAAGATAAGAAAAGAAGTTAAAGAAGTTCTTAAGTTAAAAATATGACATTAAGAAGAATTTTATTCATAAGAATGTTTCACGAATGTTTCTTCTGTTTCTCAATTTATTTATAAATCAAATTAAGTTATTTTAACTTTATTTATTTTTTGTGTTTTAGTATAAAATACAAAACATACTGTACATCAGATGCCGATCTCTTTGTAGTTTGATTAAATTAAGTTTTTAAGAGTCAGGATAGTGTTTGGAATCAGATGAAGAGTGTTTGATAACAGATTTTATTCTATCTTTTTACCATTTTCTCCTCCAATAGAATGTTGTGGCACTGAAGAAAGAATAAACTGTTTCCATATCTACAGAAATGCTAATGCTCTCCTTATTTTAAAGACAACATGAATTCAAAATTGTTCAAAGTATTCTTTCTTAATACATGCTTCTGGTCTTATAACAGTTGGATTTAACCAGATGTATCGAAGCAACATTTTTCTCTAGTTTAAACATCCAGTTTTACACTCAAATATTTAATATTTCAGAAGTTAAACTGGTTATGAATGCCATTCCATGAAGGCACCATGGTACTTTGATATATACTGTGGTACTGTTTTTTTATGTTCATATGCATAAGCATCTGTATTTTGTGAGTTCGGGCTACATGAAAGCAAGGCAAGATTAAAACTCTCCTGTGACTCTCATAATTGAATAAAAAAGTGCCTTGAATTCCAACTTAACCGAATTGCCCCCAAAACTGATACGGTTGCTATGGAAACGGCGGAATGCACCAGTTCAGAATGATGGATTCCGAAAGCATTACTGTGCACACAGGAGGCAGAGAGAACCTCTTTCATCCACACAAAGCCCAATTCAAGGGATTTCGTTTGTTTGCTTCCAGGCTTCGAGATCCGTGAGCTCCGAGGGAGGACGAAATGGACCGCAAGCCTGGAATCCGAAAGCCGAGATGGACACATGCCACGCTGGACCTCATCCCGTGTTGAGAAATCCCACATGCAGGCGTGGAAGCGCGCCGGAGTCCTTCAGCTCCTCAATATCGTCCATCACTATCACTTCCAGGAAGGTCATGCACACAAACTCCAGGCCTCTGAGTCCAGCGACGAATGACCTCGCCGATGGACGAAGAAAAGCTTTAGTGGTCAAAGTCACAGAACAGAGGACAAAAAGCACTTCCAGCCTGCACATCGCCTCAACCTCTGGCTCTGATCGTGAAGAGATGGACCACGGCGTGGTACTGAGAAGAAAGGCAACCATTGTGAAAATGACCGAACAGAGAGAGCGCTTCAGTCCAGTGCAGTACAGACACAGCTACACTGAAGGACTCCATAATGAATCTAAAGTCAATCCCTCACCATTAAACCAACCGTTAACTATATCTCTAGAGCCAGGAGGAAACCAGTGGAGTTCCCAGCACAGATCTAGCCTGTCTCTGTACCTCAGCAACCCAAACGATAGCAGCACAGCAGGGGAGAGCGACACCAAAACATACAAGCCACCTCGAAGGCCTCTCAGCTGCGACGCAAGCCTGTTTAACCGCACAGAACTTGGCAATAATGCAGTTACACATCCAGCATTTCACAACAAGAGCTCTCCTGTTCCCCAGAAGACAAATATTGACCTTGTTAGTTCCAGCAGCAGCGAAGCAAGAAGGCGCTGGGCCTCCGGTGGCGAGGACAGGAGCGCGAGGAAAGAGTGGGATCGTGAGGAACCTATTTCAGGAATCAGACCTCTCACGCTACTAAAAGCAGCAGGTACCAGCAGAACCTGTATGGATATTCGCACAAGACGCACAAGAACACACTGTAGGCTGAGGCCGCGCGGCGCTGCTTTGATGTATAATGGATGAGTATTATCGTGTGAGAGAGCAGAGGTTTTTAATTGAGGCTTTTCACGGCAGATACGCACGGTAGCGGTGGACGGCCCTGAAATGGGAGATTTCTCCTCTGTCTCTCTCTTTCTGTCTTGCGTTTTCTCATCTTTTCATTTTCCCACGCATCTCTTTGCATGCATAATCTATTTCTACCCTGCTTTCAATACCGGTTTTTGAGCTTCCGTGGGAATTTAGAGCTGCTACACACAGAGAAATCTGACAGCCGCTGAAATGCATGCGTACAAACACATTTAACTATCTGAGGACATGCATAGATGACTACTGTTTGAAATAAAGTCACTTAGAATTACTTCAGACTAACTCGACCTCTAAAAGTAAAACATTTCGAATTTTTACATGTAAAAAAAAAATACCACTTACTGCTTATACTTTACAATGATTTTTAGTTTTTAGGACATTTTAAAGTAATTTCCCCCCTGAAATTTTGCATTTCAGGATGAAAAAAAAAAAAGTGTAAAATGTTTTTACAGAATTCTAAAGACTGAAAATTATTTATTTAGTTGTATTTTTGTTTCAGACCCTTATTGATTTATCCATCCATCCATCCTTCCTTCCTTCCTATGTACTTTTTGTTCAATCTTTGTATCTGAAAAATAATTTTATAAATAATAATAATAATTTTATAAATAAATGTATATTAAATAGCATAATATAAATATATATATATATATATATATATATATATATAAATAATAGTATAATGTTTTCCAGATGACATTTTTAAAATATTTTTTATTTTGTTTTAGAAAATGCCAATATAAATATTTATTTATATTTAATTTATTACATGTATTATATTTTATAATTAAGTCCATTTCATAGGGATCATTATGTACATTTTTAAAACCCTTACTTTACTAAAATCCTTAATTTTTAGTAAAGTATCTATCTATGTTATCTAGAAAACATTATATTATTATTAATTTATTATTCCAAATTTTATTTTTTTTTAAAGATTGAACACAACATCTGAACATTGCAAGAAAGGAGAGATTAACCTTTTATACAACTATATACAGATTTGTTTTTAATTTTTATTTATTAAATATAATATAATATAATAGAAAATGAGTTTGTTGGAACTCCTTACTCCAGTATTTGCTGTAGCTGTCCATAGACCAAAAATATATTGCACGCAAATATGTTAATGCAGACCTAAATGCATTGCAAATGCACTCTCTACATTCTCTAGTTTAACATTGCGAGTATGTCAGTACTTTAACTAACAGTGGTTTTGGCCAAACAGAACTATATATCATTCTGCCACGGAACGTAGCGTACTTGCATTACTTACATTTCTGAATGCAGCAACAAAATCCCGCTTGCATAGCCAGAAGCGTTTGCTTTTTTGCTACTTGTGTGCAGTGTGTTTCAGGCCTAGCCGAGACTTTGGATGATGCACAGTCTCTTTGTTTTCAGATAACTTGGCTGATCTGAGTGCAGACGCCGTCCTGGCCCTGAACGCCGCTGCGGTTATCGCCAACATAAAGCTGCAGGCCCAGCAGAGACGAACTACATCCCACACAGCAACGGCAGGTACACCTGATCTCTTCTGACCTTTGGCTTCCTCAAACACAAACTTCACTTGAAACACACTGACATTTAGCAGGATGAGGAGATTTTATATAGACAGCAGAGAGACATTGATGTCTTTACACTCTGGTCATGTTGGTATTAGTGCATCTCAACACACAGATACAAGAGCTGTTGTTTCAGGACTGAATATTGTTCCTCTTTAACAGTGTGTTTAACAGAGGATAGAGGGCAAAATGAACACGGAGAGCTCAAAGAAGAGGCTGCTGGTGCTGATGGAAAGAACAAAACATGTCCAGCAGATCAATGTGTGGATTTTGTCCCATTGGAGTCCCAAAATGACCTTTCTGAAACTGCTTTAGTTCCACTGTCACTTAGCGTGAGTTACTCTTCTCTCTTCTGTTGCTTGCAGGTGCTTCTGCACCAAAATAATGAAGTTAATTTACTGGCTATCTAAATGAGGACATACAATAGATGTCTACAAATAAAACAATTTGTAATTACAGTAGAACTAAAACTATAACCCTACCTCTAAAATAAACTATTTTTAGAATAAAAAAAGCCATTTCAGGAGTTTTTTTTTTTTTTTTTTTTAATTATCATTTGCAGAATTCTAAAGATGGGATGACTTATTATCAAAGCCGTGTATATACTGTATATATATATATATATATATAATTTGTAGTTATTTTTTACTTGTACTTTACCAGGAGAAAGTTATTGCTCATCCAGAGCTTTTTTGTTTTTGTTTAGTTTTTTTTGGATTAAAAAAAAGAAGATCATGTTTTTTTTTCTATTTGTTAATCTCTCTTTCCTTACAACATACAATTTTTGTATTTTAAAAATTATTTTATAAATGTATATTTAATAATAAAAAATACTTATAGTATTTTAGTAAAAATGTGAATTTTATTTTTTTCCTAGGAAAAAAGTTTTTGCTCATCCATCTTAAACTGAGAGCTGTGTTTTGGATTAGATAGATAGATAGATAGATAGATAGATAGATAGATAGATAGATAGATATCTGTTATAGTGTCTAGCAGAAATAATTGTCAAAAGATAAATAAATGTCAAAGATCTCATTAATGATTTTAGTGATTTTACTGATTTGTGATTTTAATGCAGCTTTGAACATCTTGATTTCAACTTTGAATTGAATGGTTCTTTTGGTCCTTTAATGAAAGTGTGTGCTCTGTGTGTGCAGGAGGCTTTAGCGATCAGACGGCCTGATTTCATCCAGCGCTCACAGGCCAGACTTCGAGCCCTGGAGAGGAGGTCGCAGGAGAGGCAGAACTCCTACAGCTCACCGCAGACACCCGAGAGCGGAGGTGTGCAGCACACGCTATCAGCATCAAGATATTCATACACGTTCAGACGCAGTCGGAATGAACAACACTTTCATGCCCTCAATAATCAGACAGACTCTGTGTATCAAATCAGCATCTGACATGAGAGCAGGGATTGTTCAGAACACTGGAGAGAATATCAGTGGCTGTTAAAAGACAGGAAATATCGCCCCCATCTGAACACTGTTAAAACTGCATCACTAACATTAGACTTGCTTTAGGTGTTTTAGCAATATTATAAATCACATTACTGACTCTGAATTTACAGGTGCATCTCAATAAAGTTTGTGGAAAAGTTCATTTATTTCAGTAATTCAACTAAAATTGTGAAACTCGTGTATTAAATAAATTCAATGCACACAGACTGAAGTAGTTTAAGTCTTTGGTTCTTTTAATTGTGAAGGAATGGACTGAGGCTGGGGTCAAGGCATCAAGAGCCACCACACACAGACGTGTCGAGGAATTTGGCTACAGTTGTCGTATTCCTCTTGTTAAGCCACTCCTGAACCACAGACAACGTCAGAGGCGTCTTACCTGGGATAAGGAGAAGAAGAACTGGACTGTTGCCCAGTGGTCCAAAGTCCTCTTTTCAGATGAGAGCAAGTTTTGTATTTCATTTGGAAACCAAGGTCCTAGAGTCTGGAGGAAGGGTGGAGAAGCTCATAGCCCAAGTTGCTTGAAGTCCAGTGTTAAGTTTCCACAGTCTGTGATGATTTGGGGTGCAATGTCATCTGCTGGTGTTGGTCCATTGTGTTTTTTGAAAACCAAAGTCACTGCACCCGTTTACCAAGACATTTTGGAGCACTTCATGCTTCCTTCGCTGACCGTCCTTTTAAAGATGCTGATTTCATTTTCCAGCAGGACTTGGCACCTGCCCACACTGCCAAAAGTTGGTTAAATGACCATGGTGTTGGTGTGCTTGACTGGCCAGCAAACTCACCAGACCTGAACCCCATAGAGAATCAATGAGAAACAAGAGACCAAAAAATGCAGATGAGCTGAAGGCCACTGTCAAAGAAACCTGGGCTTCCATACCACCTCAGCAGTGCCACAAACTGATCACCTCCATGCCAAGCTGAATTGAGGCAGTAATTAAAGCAAAAGGAGCCCCTACCAAGCATTGAGTACATATACAGTAAATGAACATACTTTCCAGAAGGCCAACAATTCACAAAACATTTTTTTTTTATTGGTCTTATGAAGTATTCTAATTTGTTGAGATAGTGAATTGGTGGGTTTTTGTTAAATATGAGCCAAAATCATCACAATTAAAAGAACCAAAGACTTAAACTACTTCAGTCTGTGTGCACTGAATTTATTTAATACACGAGTTTCACAATTTGAGTTGAATTACTGAAATAAATTAACTTTTCCACGACATTCTAATTTGTGATGCACCTGTATTTGATGAGTCATGTTTAATGTTGTTGTTATTATTATTATTATTATCATCATTGCAAACAAAAGATACAATTTTGTTTTCAAATAATATATATATATATATATATATATATAAATATATATTGGTAGTTAGCTGTTGTTTTATTATTATTAAAAATATAAAATTATATATTCAAATGTATTATATACCAAATATATAAAAATTTAATGCACACATTTAAAAAAAAAGGTTAATCATATTATTATTATTATTAGTAGTAGTAGTAGTAGTAGTAAAGTATAGATAAACATACAAATGTTTGTATATATATATATTTGCTATATTATTATTATTATTATTATTATTATTATTTAAAATCTAAAATATATACCAAATCTAAAACAATGTAACTAATTTTTCCATTTTGTTGCATCATATTATTATTATTATTATTATTATTATTATTTATATATATATATATATATATATATATATATATATATATATATATATATATATATATATATATATATATATATATATATATATATAATTTTTTAGCTGCTTTTAGAGCTTCCATCCACTCGGGTTGTACCCGACACTGATTTTATCACAGTTAATGGAGAAAAAATCTGCTTAAACCAACCCAAGTGGTTTAGCTGTATGTCTAGCTGCTGTAGTTTCTCTTCCTGTGCACAAACCAGTTTGAGAACATCAAACCACATTAGGCTGGTTTAAGAGTTCTTAATTGTGATGAAATCACTGCAATACATGGCTTCTTGTTGTTTAATGTGGTGCACAGACAGAATCTGAATGACTGTAAACATGGACAGCTGAATGCATAATCAAATTAGACAAAATATTACATAAACATGCAAAGGTATGTGTATAGCTTAAATAACAGCTGTCGGAAATCTGTGGCGCTTTTTGCATGCATAAATTCAATGTGGGCCTGATTATTCCTGTATTTCACTGCAGAGGACATATTGTAAACAGAAGGCTTGCTTGTAATGTATCAAAATGAGACTTGATTGTAGACTAATAATACATTTTTGGGGATCCATAACAAGTTAATGTTCGACCAACATTTAATCATAGATTCTACTGTTTCTTCAGTATAATTTTGTCATCAAATTAGAGTTTACCTATGCAGAAACCCCATTTATTGTGTGTGTGTTTGTTCTGCAGAAAGCCTTGTGAAATCCAAAGACAAAAGCATCACGGGAAGGAGTCTACAGCTGCGGTCCAAGAGGTAAAGAACTTGCCAGTTCCTGTTTTGAGAAACACCTTTTCTGCTTTGTTTGTCTTTCTCTCTCACACACACACACACACACACACACACACACAGGTGTATCAGTTCTATCTGTATTAAAGGTGTTGTGTGTGTCTGTGCGGCCGCAGGGTTTTGTCGCCCTGATTGTGCTTTTCACAGCTTGTTTGTTTTGCTGCCGCTGAATGAAACCTCATCCGATTAGATCTGGTCTCACTGTGCTTCCGAATTAAAGCTCCCTGATGCACGGCTGGATGGATTCTGCACGAATGAGTGCCGTGTTCAGAAGTTTGATTTAAGCCGCCAATGTGGTGTATGACTGAATATCACGGCCAGTTATGTCAGATAACAGTGTAAATATTCAATGTTTGTTTCTTAATTCTGACTCTGATGTATTCTGAACTCACAAGAGATCAACAGAAATATGATACATTCTTTTTCTTTTGATGAAATCTTTGCTTTTTGTTTTTTATTTTTAAAATAAAAGTTTATAGAAAGAGAAACCAGACTCTCAGAGAGACTTTTTTTATTTTAGTTACATTGCCAGTAAGAAAATACCAGTAGCAATCACCCAAAATATCCAAGAAATCACTCAGAAGGCCTCAGAAATATTCTGAAAACCACTCAAAACACCCTAGCAACCACACAGAGCACCCCAACAACACCATAGCAACACCCATAACACTCTGAAAACCACTCTAAACACCCTAGCAACCACACAGAACACCCCAACAACACCCATAACACCCCATAACATTCTGAAAACCACTCTAAACACCCTAGCAACCACACAGAACACCCCAACAACACCATAGCAAAACCCAGAACACCCTAAAAACTTTCTGAAAAGCACTCAAAACACCTTAGCAACCACACAGAACACCCTTGCAACACCCTAGCAACACCTATAACACCCCAAAACATTCTGAAAACCCCTCGAAACACCCTAGCAACCACACAGAACACCCCAACATCACCCAGAAAACCCCAAAAACATTCTGAAAACCCCTTGAAACACCATAGCCACTATGGGTGGAATGGTTCAACTTACTCACGGTTCAGTTTGTATCACGGTTTCGGTATGGTTAGGTATGTGCTGTTTGGGGAAAAACTATAATGTCAAATAAAAATAAAGAAAATAAGAATAATCTATCTAGCTTACAAGCAACAGCACAAATAAATACAATAGAGTAAATATACAAATAATATAAAAGTGATTTTCAGGTTGTTTTTTTTTAGGTAGGTCTAATAGTTTTTAAAGTAATCAAATGAAAAATAGCATTGCATATTTTACTGTATAAATTAAAAATTAATCTTTATTAAAGTTACAAAAGCTATTCAATCAAGAGCAGTGAGTGATTTCCTTGTTGTTGCTGTATGATTAAGACACTGATCCAGTGCACTGATACAGTACGTTCAGCCGGCTATGTCTGCTATAGGTTATTTACTAAGACATCCATTTTGACATAATTTTTGTGTGAATTTGTCTATTCAAACACAATACTTCAGAGAGCTTAATATTTGCGCGAGGGGCGCGGGTTTGAGCGCTTCGGATGAGCGCACGCACAAATCTTCTCAATGCGCGCGCGTTCGAGCTCGTGTCCTCTGGGCCCAGTTGCATAAAGCACCTTAAGTTTTTCCCTTAGGTATGACACTTAAGGCGTGATTTCCCCTTATCTAAGGGAATGACTTGAGGGTGTTGCATACAATCCCTTAAACCATTCCCTTAGTTAAGGGAAACCGTTAAGTATTTCACAACAGCGACCCAGGTTTTGCCTTTAAAAAAATCTACTGTTGCCATGGACACGTTATTTGTTAATGCAGCGGTGTAAGTTTTCACAAAAACATAACATTTTCAGGGACTAATGTGAATAAATCTATATTTAAATGCAAAGGGACAAGAGCCCTGGGTATCCTGCTTGGCCTTTGAGAAAATGAAAGCTCAGATGGCCCAATCTGGAATCTTCCCTTTATGTCGTCATATGGGGAAAGGTTACCTCCCCTTTCTCTGCTTTGCCGGCCCATGAGAAAACGAGCTACTACCGTGCGAGGTGAGCGCAATTTTTTTTTTTTTTTTTCGAGAGAGACATCATGGCTTGCAAAGGAGCGAAGCATGGCAGTTGCTCAGTGTTTTGGATGTACAAATGAACACCAAAGTATTTTTTTAGTTCCTTCATCCGAGCCTATGGCTAGCATTAGCTACATGATAATAACTGTAACAGCATACATAAACAAACCAACTAAAGTACCGTATCCAGACACAATATTTTAAACTAACCATTCGGAGACGTCCTGTTGTAGCCGCTGAGTTGCAACTACTTCATCCGGTACTTCTCCATCCGGATCAGATTCTGGGTCAAACTGAAAAGCTTGAATGACTGAGTGTCTATGGCAAGCTGGTTAAGGTCACACCCCCACCCTCCACTTTGCCCCACACGTCCTAAGGAAAGCTCATTGTGGGACTGGCTCATAGTGGCTGAAATTCTGCACCAAGGCTGAATTTCGGGAAACAGACCTCAGATACAGTATTAGGGACCACTTAGGCCTATATAAAAGCATCCAAAAAGCAGCATGTCACGGGACCTTTAAGCTAAAAGCAGAAATGTAAACACAATAAACACACGATTGCGAAAATATATTTTGTATGTGTGTTTTTCAAGTCATCTCCCAGGTAATATGTAGGATAATACAGGAATAAAATATTACAGAATATATGTGTTCTCGCATGACGCACTCACGTTTGAGCTATTAGTTGTATGTAATTTGATTAATGTGAATAAATGCCTAAATCTGTTATAAAGTGGCCGATTGTGTCTTGTAGAAGACTTTGGGATTGAATCTGCTCGCTGTGTAACACTTAAGGTGACATTTTCCATACCTTGCGTTATACTTAGGAAAATGACAGTTAAGGGGCTTTATGCAACACTTAATGGGCTTTAAGGGACACTTAAGAGAAATTCTAAGGGTTTATGACGTTTCACCTAAAGAAACTCTTAAGTACCATTTAAGGTATATTTTATGCAACGCCCTTAATTGTAAGGGAAACTTAAGGGCGATCTTAAGGGAAAATTACACTTAAGGTGCTTTATGCAACCGGGCCCTGGCTCTTAAATGTTTAAACTGGCAAGACTAAATTTTTGTTTAAACACAGATATCAATGTGTGCTGTTCAGGTCTCACTTGTGCACACGCGCTATTAGCACGATGACGGAATAAATGACTGCTCCTATTCAAGCATACGACATTCGCATTGAACAAGAGTGAATGGTTTGTTTATGTTTTTTCTTTTTTCTTTCATCGCTGTTGTTGTATTAGGAAGCCAGAATGTGCATCCATCAACAGAAACATACATTAGCTGAACCCTGTTTGTTTTACGTGTCAGATTGTCAGATTTAAGTTGAACAAGTTGTCCTATAGTGCCTGCCGAACCGTGTGTGGAGATTGTGTTATGTGTTTTTTTTTTTTGTTTTGTTTTGTTTTGTTTTTTTACTGAGAACCGTTCCACCACAATCAGTAGCCCCTCACTGCAGAACAAAGATCCAGGGGGGTGGGGTTGGATCCACATCTAGGGAGTGGAGAGGGTAGGTTTAGGGGTGGGGATGGGCGGGTTTAGGGATCAGAGGGTGGAGACGGTAGGTTTAGGTAAATGTAAGGTGGGAGGAGTTGGATCTAGATCCAGCCACACCCCCTGGAAAATCACTTGAAACACCCTTGCAACACCCGGAACACCCCAAAACATTCTGAAAATAACTTGAAACACCCAAGCAACCACACAGAACACCCCAACTATACCCTAGCAACACCCAGAAGACCTCAAAAACATTCTGAAAACCGCTCAAAACACCCTAGCAACCAACCAGAACACCCCCCAAAACATTCTGAAAATCACTTGAAACACCCTAGCAACCCCACAGAACACCCCAACAACACCCTCGCAACACCCAGAAGACCTCAAAAACATTCTGAAAACCACTCAAAACACCCTAGCAACCAACCAGAACACCCCAAAAACATTCTGAAAATCATTTGAAACACCCTAGCAACACCCAGAAGACCTCAAAAACATTCAGAAAAAAAACTCAAAACACCCTAGCAACCAAACAGAACACCCCAAAGATATTCTGAAAACCACTCAAAACACCCTAGCAACCAACCAGAACACCCCAAAAAACATTCTGAAAATCACTTGAAACACCCTAGCAACCCCACAGAACACCCCAACAACACCCTAGCAACACCCAGAAGACCTCAAAAACATTCTGAAAACCACTCAAAACACCCTAGCAACCAAACAGAACACCACCAAACATTCTGAAAATCACTTGAAACACCCTAGCAACCCCACAGAACACCCAACAACACCCTAGCAACACCCAGAAGACCTCAAAAACTTTCTGAAAACCACTCAAAACACCCTAGCAACCCCACAGCAACACCCTGGCCTCATTGCAGTGACTTTTGCATGCACTTCTTCTGCAACACTGTCTTTTCAGTTCCATTTGCTCTGAGTCAATGCAGGTAATATGTCACGCATGCTAACTATGAGCTTTGGTTGACAGGAGTTATAACCAGCTGCCTGAGGTGAGGAAGAGGAGAGAGGAAGAAAAGAGGAAAAAAGAAGAAGAGAAAAGAAAACTGGCGTCTCGGACCAACAGGCTGCGGGCAGAGCTCTTTAAAAAGGTATACGTATTGTTTGCAGACATGTAGGACTGATCTGAGAGCAGGTTAGAGGAGTTAGTAGTGAAGACTGATCTCAGATCAGTAATCATTACAGCACAGGTGGGAGGGATTTAATTTTTGGGTCGCCGTTACCTGGTTCAACGAATTAGATTAATTCTCAGCATTAATCCTGAAAGTGAAGCTTTTCCAATACGCCGTCGCGAAGTGTTCGGTTATCTTAAGAAAATTCCCCTAATGCAATAGGACCAGAGGAGGAAGCCTTCTCTAAATACGTTCCGCCCCTTAAGCAGTGGGAATTGATTTTGGCTGATGTATTTTGTTCCTAAACACCTCTTACTCTCTCTAAATATAGGTCCCTGATGCAGAGAGCGGAGAGTGATATTTAACAATTTTTCCGTCAGGAAACACATTTCTAGGCCTGTCTTCACATTCACACACATCACACCGACTGGTAACAATCAGCTCTGCTCAGAATGATGCTTTTGATTGTCAGCTTTTGACCAGCATTTGTTTATGTTATTATTTGTGGTGTATATATAGTGGGGCAAAAAAGTATTTAGTCAGCCACCAATTGTGCAAGTTCTTCCACTTAAAAAGATGAGAGAGGCCTGTAATTTTCATCATAGGTATACCTCAACTATGAGAGACAAAATGAGAAAAAAAAATCCAGAAAATCACATTGTAGGATTTTTAAAGAATTTATTTGCAAATTATGGTGGAAAATAAGTATTTTGTCAATAACAAAATTTCATCTCAATACTTTGTTATATACCCTTTGCTGGCAATGACAGAGGTCAAATGTTTTCTGTAAGTCTTCACAAGGTTTTCACACACTGTTGCTGGTATTTTGGCCCATTCCTCCATGCAGATCTCCTCTAGAGCAGTAATGTTTTGGGGCTGTCGCTGGGCAACACGGACTTTCAACTCCTCCAAAGATTTTCGATGGGGTTGAGATCTGGAGACTGGCTGAGCCACTCCAGGACCTTGAAATGCTTCTTCTGAAGCCACTCCTTCGTTGCCGGGCGGTGTGTTTGGGATCATTGTCATGCTGAAAGACCCAGCCACGTTTCATCTTCAATGCCCTTGCTGATGGAAGGAGGTTTTCACTCAAAATCTCACGATACATGGCCCCATTCATTCTTTCGTTTACACGGATCAGTCGTCCTGGTCCCTTTGCAGAAAAACAGCCCCAAAGCATGATGTTTCCACCCCATGCTTCACAGTAGGTATGGTGTTCTTTGGATGCAACTCAGCATTCTTTCTCCTCCAAACACGACAAGTTGAGTTTTACCAAAAGTTCTATTTTGGTTTCATCTGACCATATGACATTCTCCCAATCCTCTTCTGGATCATCCAAATGCTCTCTAGCAAACTTCAGACGGGCCGGACATGTACTGGCTTAAGCAGGGGACACGTCTGGCACTGCAGGATTTGAGTCCCTGGCGGCGCAGTGTGTTACTGATGGTAGCCTTTGTTACTTTGGTCCCAGCTCTCTGCAGGTCATTCACTAGGTCCCCGTGTGGTTCTGGGATTTTTGCTCACAGTTCTTGTGATCATTTTGACCCCACGGGTGAGATCTTGCGTGGAGCCCCAGATCGAGGAGATTATCAGTGGTCTTGTATGTCTTCCATTTTCTAATAATTGCTCCCACAGTTGATTTCTTCACACCAAGCTGCTTACCTATTGCAGATTCAGTTTTCCCAGCCTGGTGCAGGTCTACAATTTTGTTTCTGGTGTCCTTTGACAGCTCTTTGGTCTTGGCCATGGTGGAGTTTGGAGTTGGACTGTTTGAGGTTGTGGACAGGTGTCTTTTATACTGATAACGAGTTCAAACAGATGCCATTAATACAGGTAACGAGTGGAGGACAGAGGAGCCTCTTAAAGAAGAAGTTACAGGTCTGTGAGAGCCAGAAATCTTGCTTGTTTGTAGGTGACCAAATACTTATTTTACCGAGGAATTTACCAATAAATTCTTTAAAAATCCTACAATGTGATTTTCTGGATTTTTTTTTTCTCATTTTGTCTCTCATAGTTGAGGTATACCTATGATGAAAATTACAGGCCTCTCTCATCTTTTTAAGTGGGAGAACTTGTACAATTGGTGGCTGACTAAATACTTTTTTGCCCCACTATAGATATATAGATATATATATAGATATAGATATAGATTTTAACCCAATAAGATTTAGCAATGGGTGGAGCTACAAAGTGATGTCACAGCAATGTTATTTTAGTATTACTTATATACTAGTATAGTTCTTATTAACATTTTGCATTAGCCTTTTTTATATTTTAGTTGTCATCTTTAGTAATTATGTGCTTTTGTTATTTGTTTTTAAATTAAAGCAAATAAGTCATTTATTTGAATGTATTTTTTACATTTTAAATAATAGGTTTAACTTATTTTTATTTCAATTTTAGTTGTATTTCAGTTTTGATTCATTTGTAATAAAAAAAAAAAGTTGGTCTGTTTAGAGCAATCTGGAAAAAAAAAAAATTCATAAATAGGTATATATCAGCTTTCAGCTTCATTTCCATTAACAAAAAAATGTTTTTGTTAATGATAATAATAGAATAATAGATAATAATAAAAACAATGTTATGTTGTTTGTCACAGTTGATGCCTGTTAGGACAAAAACTTTGAATGTACTTGAATAGATGGATAGATCCCAAACTTTTCTCAGCTAAACCACTTTGACCTAAAATATTTCCTTGAAGTACCTCTGACATTTTACTGTTTTAATATTATAACACATCTGCATATTGACAATTCTCTGATATCGGTTAATGATTGCATGACATGCAGGAAAACAAATAAAATATTATTAATCCAATATTATATAAAATTTGTATAATATTTAAAGTGTTTTATTTTTATTTAAAATTATTTTATTAATTTTATTACGTTTTAAATGATTTAAAATTGTAATTTTATATTTTTGTGATTCAGTTGTGTTAGCTTTTCATCAACTGATGCACCCCAGTTTGGGAAACGCCAGTTTAATGTTGTTTGGTTATAAACGGTGTTCTCCACACACAATGGCCTGACACTATTTTGAAAGTCTCTCAGTTTTCTGAAGGCTCAAGAGCAGACCTGAAACCCAAATCCGTCAGGGTCAGAGTCCAGTGTTGTGAGCATTAATGGGAGACTGACCTGTGTCTGGCGTGTGTAATTATGCTGAGAGGGGTGAGCTGTGTCAGACTTCTACTGACACCGCATTAAAGTGTGATTTTTCTGGCGACATCCTGGGGTTAATTAAAACCTGTGGGCATTAGATTAAGGTGAATCATACCAGAGATGAAACTGAGCCAGGTGTGTGTGTGTGTGTGTGTGTATATGTTACAGCTCATAGATGATTCCAAATACTCGATTCCGAGTCTAACTGCTCAATATTTAATAAATAGGAATTTGTTTTAGTGACAGAAGCTCCACAGTGTCGCACTGTCACTAAAACTAATTCCTCGCATGTGTAAACATACCTGGCAATAAAGCTCATTCTGATTCTGATTCTGAATAGCATGGTACTGTAATACCAAGATATTCTTTGAAGTAAAAAAACAAAAACAAAAATAAAACAACAATTAATAAAATCTGATAAATACTGATGGACCCTATTGTTAAAAATATATATTTTGATTGTATATAATGTTACTTTATATTTAAAATATTACATATATAAAATATATATTTGACTTTATAATGGTACAGTGACCTCAATCAGTGTACATGTCAGAGTTTCTGGCCACCAGATGTCACTATAGGCCAGAATATCATTGTAGGTTGCTCAGAAAATCACCAGAGACTATCTGAAACTGAGACTTGACTTACTCCAACCTACTCATATATGCACAGAAATGTACATGTATTCTGCTCAGGTATTTTTGTCGTATGGCAACACTTTCAACAGTTTCATCATAAACTCTTTTATCAGTTTCATCATAAGATTAGTTTTGATAGTATGCTCTTCTGAACACGGCTGAACTTTCATCGTTTATTTATATAGTAGTTCATGTTCTAACATCATTATGTATTGATACATTCAGTTATTGATGATAATGGTGGTGGTGGTGTGTATATGAAGGTGTGCATGTGAGAGATGAATAATAGGAAAATATTCTGTGTGCAAATGTGTGTGTGTGTGTGTGTTTTGAATGCTCTCTGGTTGGCAGTGCTGTAAAGAGCTTCATTGTGCTGTGTGTGTATAGAGCCACTGTTCACAGGAATGAACACCCATCCACTGCCAATGAAACCACTGCACATGCACATGATAACACACACACATATACATACAATATAGACAGTAAAATCACTGCCAGCCAGTAAATGTGTGTGTGTCTGTCATGAGGCTGGACATTTTTCCAATATTTCCTCTCTGTTTCTCTCTCTCTTTTTCTGGGCGATTTTTCAACATACGTCTGTTGAGATGAACATTCATCTCACATCCTGGAAAATCTGATCCTGTCCTTGATCAAGTGCATTTGGAAAATGTACTCGCCCTCAGGCCATGAGTTCGTTTCTTTATGGGAACAGATTTGTAGAAATGTAGCATTGCATCTCTTGCTCACCAATGGATCATCTGCAGTGAATGGGTGCCGTCAGAATAAGAGTCCGAACAGCTGATTAAAAACATCACAATAACCCACACCACTCCAGTCCATCAATTAACATCTTGTGAAAATTGTGAAAATTTGCGTGTTTGTAATAAACAAATCTATCAAGATGTTTTTAA
This sequence comes from Onychostoma macrolepis, assembly GCF_012432095.1. NCBI lineage: Eukaryota > Metazoa > Chordata > Actinopteri > Cypriniformes > Cyprinidae > Onychostoma > Onychostoma macrolepis. The sequence goes on along the minus strand of NC_081166.1, from coordinate 3,189,038 downwards.
CTTCAAACTGTTGCTTCCAGTTAAATAGTCCATAATCCATAATAATGCTTCCTCCAGTGAAAAGGTCAATCCTATGTTGTAGAGCTGTTCTGGACTGTTTTTGCTTGATTTGTGCAGATTTCTGTCCTGATTCAGACCAGGTGACTTTTTCACTGAAGAAAGCAATATTACAGATAGAGGACTCATATTTTAGCTGGAAGTTAGTTTGAATTTAAAAACGTCTTAATGACGAATTTGCTTATTACAAAGACACAGATTTTGGCTTCGTTCAATTGATGGACTAGAGTAGTGAGAATTACTTGTGGATTATTGTGATGTTTTTATCAGCTGTTTGGACTCTCATTCTGATGGCACCCATTCACTGCAGAGGATCCATTGTTGAGAAAGTGATTGAATGCTACATTTCTCCAAATCTGATGAAGAAACACTCATCTACATCTTGGATGGCCTGAGGGTGTGTATGCATACATTTTCAGCAAATTTTCATTTTTGAGTAAACTATTCAACACATATGTTACAGAAGGGAAAGTCTTGGTGGGGAACATGCCATAGAGAAAATTTTTAACACTCATGGGAAACGGTAGATGTTTAAAGCTACGTTCAATCTCTTCCTTAAAGCTACAATGATGTTTTTTTTTTGTGCAGCATTTGCTCTTTAAAGCACCCTATGGGATAAAAGAATCACCCAGACATCTAGTATTAATTATGATGTGTTTTGACAAAAACATTTGGTGTGTCCAACTCTTGCTGACCACAAATGATGGACGTTTGGAATAAAACTGACCAAAGGCTTTTTATTTATTTATTTTTTTGCAGAAACTTCTAGAGCAGATTTTGCAGAGGGGAGGAAATCACTGACACCGCCTTGGACTCGTGTTTCTTCTCACTCCACAGTTCTCATGCCGGCCCTTGAAAAATATGACATGACATTAGTTATAAATGTTATGGAATAGTTCCTTTCAGAATGAATGTGCCTTAAACATGGACTGCAGCCTCATTTCTTTGGCTCTGGATTACATCTTCTCTCTCTATACATACATTACTGGTCAAAAGTTTGAAATAATTAAGGTTTTTTAATGTTAAGTCTCTTATGTTCAGCTAGGCTGCATTTATTTGCTCAAAAATACAGTAAAAACAGTAAAAAATGTGAAATAGTATTACAATTTAAAATAACAGTTTTCCATTTGAATATATTTTAACATGTAATTTATTCCTGTGATACAAAGCTGAATTTTCAGCATCATTACTCCAGTCTTCAGTGTCACATGATCCTTCTAATATGTTGATTTGCTCTGATTATTATCAATGTTGAAAACAGCTTCTTCATATGTTTATGGAAACCTTGCATTTTTCAGTCCTACAGATTCTCAGCAGTATCACATGGCAGACACAGGACATCAGGAGAGTCTTTTGGCTTCTTAGAGATGCTACAGTTGCCATATAGATGGATAGTTGGCCCTTTCAGTGCCTCTATCCCTGTCATATATTATGTAAGAGACACGATATAAAAGAGCACACGGCTCCGGTCCTCATCACTAAAAGCCTAAAATCCAACATTTGAAGACATTCTTATAACATGAAGGACCTGATCTCGCTCTCAGCCTTGAAGTCGTAGGTTCTGCGGGCTCATTATGACATCAGTAGCCTTCCTCAGTCCGTGTCTCTCCGAGCCATTAGCCGGGAGCAAAAGGAATTTGACCTCGTCTGAATAGGAATGCATCACTAATGGAGCCGAGTGCTTGCGCGGGGTGAAAGAGGCTTTTGTCCTCTCTCCGAATGAGCCAAGACTGTCCCACATGTGCCTGCTTAGACGGGACATGACTGTGCAATAGTCGAGTTATAAACTGAAGCCTTGAAATAAAACTTGATTTGACAGACTTTATATTATATCCTGTTGTTGTGTTTGGTATTTTAACTATTACACTTTAAAATCAAAAGATTGGGCCAGAAGATGTGGAGTGCAGTAATGTAGCTTTCTTTGTGTGATAAGATGATGTATTTTAGGCCAGAAATGTAAGTGCAAATGCCCAACCAAGGACAAAGTATCCCTGTAAGTCCCTGTAAGGCAAGTCATTTCACTCAGCGGCCATCTTCGTAACACTATTTCAGTCATGCAAGTAACAGCTTTTATTTCTTTGAATGGGGAAACATCAAATTCGCCAAAGCAATGCAGCAAACTTACTATTAAATTTCATATTTGAAATCGCCAATGAAATCTGACAACTGTTCTATAAATTTTGTTTCTAAGGCTCAAATAGGACTAAAAAGCTTATTTTTCAGATTTTTGAGTTTTCTCAAATTTTTGTTGTGGTTGAGAAACCTCAAAAATCTGCTGAAGCTGGTTTCCTTAAACTTTTTAAGTTTGCTCAACTTCTTTTTTTTTTTTTTACAGTGCTGTAAAAAATCAAAAGTTGAGAGAACTTAAACGTTTAAAGGGGTCATATGATGCTTTTTTAAAGATCATTATTTTATGTATTTGGTGTAACAGAATATGTTGACATGTTTTAATGTTCAAAAAACACCTTATTTTTCAAATACTGTACATTAGTGTAGGTCCTCTATGCCCCGCCTCTCTGAAAGGTGTCGTTTTCTACGAAGTCCCGCCTTCCGACAAGCACAGTCTGCTCTGATTGGCCAACTGACCCAGTGCATTGTGATTGGCAGAATACCGCAAGCAGTACCGTCAGAAATGTAGCACCCCTTTCCATAATCGCCAGCTTCATCTTTCAAAATAAATGTAAATACAGTTAATACTGTCCTTAGTTTTACCATCAGTTCAGTCCCAAAAGGGGAACAGAGTGCGTGCAGACACAGTGATGAAGCTGGTATGTGTTTGCACACAAGCCGCGATTAAGACAGCTGACTCCACACACACACACAACACGCAAAACTCCGCATTTGAACAGTCAATAGCAAATAATTAAACTAATAACAAAACATACTTACAGTCACTGATTCAGAAGCGCCAGATTGTCATAGTAAAGTCAGAATTACCTCCTCTCCTAGTTTCACGAAATGGTCGTCCATAAAATGCATTGCTGTTCTGTTGTAAGTAATCGTAATGATTCCTAAATGCATGTACTTTTGGAAGGCCAAATAAAGTGCTTTTGCTTTCACATAGAAACACACAGCGTCTCCCTGACATTACTGCATCAACACTACTGCGGTACTGAAACCACGCCTTCTTTCTTTGCGTGAACATTTGGGCGGCATTACGCAAATATTTCCACATCTTGACATAGACGTGGGGGCGTGTTTAAATTAGCCGTTTTAGGGGGGCGTGGACCAGTCTTAAATTTGATAAAGAATATCTCTTTGGTTTTGAGACTTTAGTCTTTGCAACTTCAGGGATCTTATCTATGCACAAACAGCTTGTAACACTCCAAAGAGAAAGGAAGACTTGAAATTGCATCATATGACCGCTTTAAGGCAACCAGCTTAAGCAGATTTTTGAGTTTTCTCAACTTGTTGTTTAAGTTTATACAACAAAAAGTTGAGAGAACTCAAAAATCTCCTACAAAAATAAGTTGAGAAAACTCAAAAATTTGCTGAAGCTGGTTGCCTTAAAATTTTAAGTTTTTTACAGTGATAATGTGAGTGTCTTTGCATATCTAAAGCCGTTGCTGAAGTCTTTGGTACAAATACAATTGTCTGTTTATGTTATATTTGCATTTACAGGTTACTCAAGGGTGCGCTAGTATTTTAGAAGATGCTATTCAGGTAAATAGCTATAAATATGACATATGCTGGCTTTACAGACTGTTTTTTGATGTTTTATGCCTGAGATTCACAAACTTTGTTTGTAAACTGAACCTGTTTGATCTAAAATATTATAAATGTTATATATTATAAATAGTAAATCTATAATTGCTTGAAGTCCCCCTGATATTTTAATAATTTAACAACACAGTTCTCTAATGACTGACAGTTATGAAACTAAACAAATGTGACCCTGGACCACAAAACCAGTCTTAAGTGTCAATTTTTCAAAATTCAGATTTATACATCATCTGAAAGCTGAATAAATAAGCTTTCCATTGATGTATGGTTTGTTAGGATCGGACTAAATTTGCATAAAATCTAAATATTGAGAATATCGCCTTTAAAGTTGTCCAAATGAAGTTCTTAGCAATGCATATTACTAATCAAAGTTTTGATACATTTATTGTACGAAATTTACAAAATATCTTCATGGAACATGATCTTTCTTAATATACTAATGATTTTTGGCATAAAGGAAAAATCTGTAATTTTGACCCATACAGTGTATTTTTGGCTATTGCTACAAATATACCCCAGCGACTTAAGACTGGTTTTGTGGTCCAGGGTCACAAATAGGCTAAAATATTTAATCTTTTTTTGTATCTGTTTTATTTTGATTGTTTTTATTTTTTATAATTTATAATTTTTTTAATTTACATTTTAATTAACAATAATTATTAACTTTGCATAAACTAAAAATCCCTGCATTTTGACTTTTTAACTTGACTCAGCATCTTAAAAACAAACATTCATGCCAGTGTCATTTTGCAGTTTTTACTATAATATTCTGAATTAGTTTTTATGTAATTTTTAGTCATTTTTACTGTTTTTGACATTACTATTTTTTAATATGACTATTTTTATTCATTTTAATTTCAGTTTTAACTATTTTAGAACATCAAGTTAAAACAAATTTTTTTAAAAAGTTATTTTTTTAATTCCTTTTTTAAATTTAATTTTATTTAACTGACTTATTAAATCAAAATGTTTCAAAGGTTATATATGCATTCCCTAGTTCATAAGATGCAATGGCCAAAGAGATCCATCTGATGTATGGGTACAGAAAACAGTGCAGACAAAACGCAAGAACGTTTCCTGCTCGAACGGCCCCCGAGAGTCTCCATTTACATGCAAGTGTTGACAATTCAGCTTTGTGCTTCAAAAAAGAGAGAGAGAGAGAAAAAAAAAACATGTTTTATGCCTTCTTATTTTCCTGTTAAACCTTTAGCACAAATCTCAGGGCAGATTTTGTCTTTGGGGCCAACTACATTTAGACTCTTTTCCTAATGTCATGACGAATATTGATGTGTTTTTGCAAGAGGGCTTTTCTCAGTGTTCTGGGCTTTGAGTTTGATGCTAATAAAAATGACAGAATCCTAAAAGCACAGTCCTAAATAACAGGAAATCGAATACATTTCGGCTGGATGGATGGATGAATATTGCTCTTGAGAAACTTCTTCTGGCCTCGGATGAAGAGTCGTGATGAATCATAGCGGGATGTTGATTACTACAGCAAAAATACTGACTTAGAATCAAAGCGAACCACGTAAACCAATAAATCGCCTTTTCTCTGAGAATTATTATGGTTCCTTAGATACAAAAGGGTTTTACAAACTTTTAAAAATGACACGCTGAATGAGCAATAGGATCTTTCAAAGGCGTTCTTGAAACTAGAAACCCTGTTGTCTGGGACTGTAAAGTCTGTTCTGATAGTTTGGACCCGATCACCCCTGCTGAGGTCCGTACCTGGAGATATGTGAACCAAACCCCTTCTTCGATAGCAGAACTGAAGGATTACTTCATCAGGTGAAATGGAGACAGCACAGGTAATCGATCATAAAGCATTTCTTGTTTTTTTCCCACCACAATGAATGGATGGCACAGGTGAAAGCATGCAGTGAAGTTTATTTGACATGTATGGTGAACCCTGACCCTGCTTTATCACAGGAGCTCGTCTGGAGTCTGTTTCACACCTGAAGACAGCTGGTACATTGACCCCAGGACAGGATGGGACAATCCTAGGCCTCTGAATTACGTCAACAAAGAGCTTGGGGCCCATGAGGGCCATTCTAGCAAATGGGTCCTTTTGTGTTCCTCATTAACATATGAGTAAGTAATGACTTGGAGGATTTTTACTATGGGCTGTTACAGGCATTTCCCTAAATACCCGAATATCTAGTAACTTTGTTAATTTATTTAATTTGTTTGATGCGTTTGTAGGGTTCTCATAATTATTTTTTGACCCTGTTTTCATGACAATGATCAGTCAATGGATTATTTAAAACAATGCTATATATATATATATATATATATATATATATATATATATATATATATATAAAATCATTATTATTTTTGCTATTGTTGTTATTACAGTTAAATATTATATTTATTACTTTTGTTTCTAAAATAACTAACTTAAACTTTAAGTGAAATATGAAAAACAAATTATTTTATTTAATCTAGTTGCCAGTGCAACATTTCTCATTTAAATTTAGTTTAACTTGTACTAAAATAACTAAAACTAAAACTGAAGAAAAATTAAAAACTATATGGGCATAATAAAAACGAATTAAAATGACAAAAACACAACAAAATAATAAAAACGATGAAAAAATGCTAAAACTACAATTGAAAACAAAAAACAAAATTTTAACAAAAACTAATATTATTTCAATTATACTAAAATAACACTGGTATATATGTATGAAATATTATTTTGTCATATTTTTGATAATTATTTATTCATTTCACTTTTGATAATTATTGCAATTTATTAACATTATATTGATAATTATAGCAATTCCTTTTGTCTTGTAGAATATTCTTTTCGATTATGAAGAAATGCATTTAACTCCTTATTAATCACCTTTTTGAAATGTGAAATGCTCCTGTTTCAGAGTGACCCATGAACAATTCATGAAAATAATCCTGGTGGACAGTGACATACATTAAGTAGTATCATTGTTCTAACTTATTCTTTCACTCTGACACTCATTCATGCATAAATACTTAATTTAATCATTCTTTAAAGCCAATCGCTGTCTAAATGGAGGTTCGATGTTAAAGTCTGTTTCTTTTCTCCAGCTACGGGACAGTGTTTGAGACGAAGACGTGTTTCAAAAAGTTGGATCCTTAAAGTTGGATTCATTCCTGTCTGCTCTTTTGAAATCGAGGCAATGCAAGAACAGAATGATGAAATCACAGTATTTTGCTCTTTCGAAATGAGGTTTCACTCATGTGGCTACAGACCAAACGCTGTTGATGTTGTTATTGTGCTCGGATCTCTCCGGCGTGTGCAGTCTGAGCTTCCTTTCGTGTTCTTTATTTGTTTCAGCTTTTAAATAATGCACAGGTTCATCATGGATGTGAGATGATTTCACACCTGCATTATTGCTCTTGTGCTGCAGTAAATCTCAGTGCAGTAGCATTGCACCAGCATGCACTGGACATGAAGACTCAATTCTAACTGTGGTATAAACAGAGTAGACCATTTGCATTATTAATTTACTTCTTTACTGATATCATGAGAAGTCAAAAGAGGTCAACCACAAGACTCAAAACAAGTAACCACAGCTATGGGGGGGGGGGGGACTAAATACTAAAAAGTATTTAGTCAGCCACCAATTGTGCAAGTTCTCCCACTTAAAAAGATGAGAGTGGCCTGTAATTTTCATCATAGGTATACCTCAACTATGAGAGATAAAATGAGGAAAAAAAAAAAACAGGAAATCACATTGTAGGATTTTTAAAGAATTAATTGGTAAATTCCTCGGTAAAATAAGGATTTGGTCACCTACAAACAAGCAAGATTTCTGGCTCTCACAGACCTGTAACTTCTTCTTTAAGAGGCTCCTCTGTCCTCCACTCGTTACCTGTATTAATGGCATCTGTTTGAACTCGTTATCAGTATAAAAGACACCTGTCCACAACCTCAAACAGTCCAACTCCAAACTCCACCATGGCCAAGACCAAAGAGCTGTCAAAGGACACCAGAAACAAAATTGTAGACCTGCACCAGGCTGGGAAGACTGAATCTGCAATAGGTAAGCAGCTTGGTGTGAAGAAATCAACTGTGGGAGCAATTATTAGAAAATGGAAGACAGACAAGACCACTGATAATCTCCCTCGATCTGGGGCTCCACAAGATCTCACCCGTGGGGTCAAAATGATCACAAGAACTGTGAGCAAAAATCCCAGAACCACACGGGGACCTAGTGAATGACCTGCAGAGAGCTGGGACCAAAGTAACAAAGGCTACCATCAGTAACACACTGCGCCGCCAGGGACTCAAATCCTGCAGTGCCAGACGTGTCCCCCTGCTGAAGCCAGTACATGTCCGGCCCGTCTGAAGTTTGCTAGAGAGCATTTGGATGATCCAGAAGAGGATTGGGAGAATGTCATATGGTCAGATGAAACCAAAATAGAACTTTTTGGTAAAAACTCAACTTGTGTTTGGAGGAGAAAGAATGCTGAGTTGCATCCAAAGAACACCATACCTACTGTGAAGCATGGGGGTGGAAACATCATGCTTTGGGGCTGTTTTTCTGCAAAGGGACCAGGACGACTGATCCGTGTAAATGAAAGAATGAATGGGGCCATGTATCGTGAGATTTTGAGTGAAAACCTCCTTCCATCAGCAAGGGCATTGAAGATGAAACGTGGCTGGGTCTTTCAGCATGACAATGATCCCAAACACACCGCCCGGGCAACGAAGGAGTGGCTTCGTAAGAAGCATTTCAAGGTCCCGGAGTGGCCTAGCCAGTCTCCAGATCTCAACCCCATCGAAAATCTTTGGAGGGAGTTGAAAGTCTGTGTTGCCCAGCGACAGCCCCAAAACATTACTGCTCTAGAGGAGATCTGCATGGAGGAATGGGCCAAAATACCAGCAACAGTGTGTGAAAACCTTGTGAAGACTTACAGAAAACATTTGACCTCTGTCATTGCCAACAAAGGGTATATAACAAAGTATTGAGATTAAATTTTGTTATTGACCAAATACTTATTTTCCACATGATTTTTTTTTTCTCATTTTGTCTCTCATAGTTGAGGTATACCTATGATGAAAATTACAGGCCTCTCTCATCTTTTTAAGTGGGAGAACTTGCACAATTGGTGGCTGACTAAATACTTTTTTGCCCCACTGTGTATATATATATATATATATATATATATATATTTTTTTTTTAAATGCCAAGTTCTTTCATGAAACTCTAGATGGCACAGGCTGATGGATTCTTAACGTAACTGATGATATTCACAGTGTTAAATTAATTGACACAAGCTGATTGGTTCATGTTGCATATGCAGCCAGTGAGCTTACTGCTTTACATTTAAATGGTTGGTTAGCATTCACCTGAGTATTCTGCAGCACGCTTTCAGAGTTCCTCTGAAACCTCCACCTTCCCCAGCTCCACCTGTATAGATCTGCTATGGCTTATTTTATATGCTATTTGTTCAGCAGCAGTATGTCTTAAATGCTGACAGCACTGTATCGCCATATGCACTGGCAGTAGCAAGTTCCTGTACTTGCTTGCAGCATCAGCAATAATCTACAACTACAGCAATAACCAACAGCAGCAGCAATTCAGCAGCAGCAGCGCATCTATTCCACCAAGACCAAATACATTAACATTGTCATATCCATTAATGCTAAAATCTTCTGAGAGTTGTTATGATAGAAATAAAGGTAACACTTTATTTTAAGGTGTCATAATACAGAGTAATTAACTAATTAAGTACTTAGTAGTAGCCGTTGTACTTACATGAAATAAAATGTACTTACCAAGTAACTAAGTTTTGTAATTATGTAGATGTAATAGGCAGCTACTGTTACACATATGTAACAGGCCGAGTCTGTTACACAGCTACTTGTACACTTAAGTACAATCTTGATGCACTTTATTTTAAGTAGCTTATGCCTGTGTAATATTCTGTAATTTTAATGTAATTAGAAAGGTATTACATGTATTTAAGCTGTGCACTGGTGGGTTAAATCAAACTAAGGTGCAGATGGATAAGGTGTACAGATACACATGAAGTACACTTAAGTACAATCTTGATACACTTTATTTTAAGTAGCTTATGGCTGTGTACTTACATTAATAATTACGTTGTATAAAGTCTGCAACACATATGTAACAATCTTTTGGTTACATAAGTAGCTGTGTAACAGACTCGGTCTGTTACATATGTGTAACTAGCTGCTTATTACATCTACATAATTACAAACTGTAAGTACAGGCTGTTCCATAACTTAGTTACATGGTAAGTACATTTTATTTCATGTAAGTACAAGGGCTACTACTAAGTACTTAACTAGGTAATTACTCTGTATTATGGACACCTTAAAATAAAATGTTACCGAAATAAATTTAATATTACTATTATTACTCATCAAAAATTAATAAATTTTGATATATTTACGGTAGGAAATGTACAAAATATCTTCATAGAACATGATCTGTACTTAATATCCTAATGATTTTTGGCATAAAAGAAAAATCTTTAATTTTGACCCATACAATGTATATTTGGCTATTGCTACAAATATACCCGTGCTGCTTATTACTGGTTTTGTGGTCCAGGGTCACATACTATTTGTTAGCGAATATTAATGAACGTTGTTGTAAACTGTTACCGCCGTGTCTGGTCCAAAATCAGAGGCGTCAAGGCAGCGGCACCCTCGCGCGCGCGCGCACACACACACACACACATACACACGCGCGCGCGCGCTTGAGTTCATATGGCTCGTGCGCTCATGGAAAGCTGATGTGTGGCGCGCTCTGAGAGTCTCTCACATTTCAGGAAGTGTCGAAAGTCCTCAGCTGCTGTCCGTCTGTCCTGCTCTATATTATGGTCGCGCAGCCGTGATCCGCGTGGATCGTCGGTGTGGATCTCTGGTGGGGCACCATGTCCACCCGGTACAGCCCGAGGCGTGCGCTCTTGCCCGCGGTCTGCGCGCATGTTGTGTCCGTGCTGACCGTCTGCTGCGCCGGGAGCGTGTTTACAGCCGGTAAGAGCGAATTTACTACAACTGCTTTGTGCACTTACAACTTTCACATGACTGTGTGGCTGCAGCTCAAAAACTAGTACGCTGCCTACTTAGTCAAACAGCATTTTTGGGCATCACGTGCGCGCAAAAGTCAAACTGCACAGTTGTTTATTTAAAAAAGGGGCTTTGCCTGATATGATCTGATTGATCACAAATCCTTTTGATTTTAACAGGTCATTTAGATGAAGTAGCTTGCATTTAGGTTACATGGCATAAAACATTACAGTTCGTGTTTTAGGAACAGTTTGAGTCTCTAGCAGCTCAACTAATGCATGCCGGACAGTTTGTAGGAAGAACATGCTCAGAACAGCTTCTTTGGGAGATGTCTGTGCTTTATTGATAGAGGCATTAACAGAACATCTGTGGTTTGCTGGTGGTTTTTAGTGTCATAACTTGTGGTTTGTCAATACACTATTTGGTGACCAGATGATGATCACTGTGATCTGATTATAATGATTTCTTATTTATTTATTTATTTGACCAATGAAAATTTGATTGATTGAGTGAGTGAGTGAGTGAGTGACTGACTGACTGACTGATTACTGCAGGAAAATGAAGCTGTTTTGGAATAATATGATTTGATTGATTGATTGATTGATTTTGAAACCCAAGAAAATTAAGGTTATTTTAGGACCAAAATTCCTCCTACATTCTCATTACAATGCTGTAATAATAGTATATGCATTTTTTTTAATTGAAGAGAATGAAAACATTGTGTTACTATTTTTTTGTAATTTTATTTATGGTATTTTTTAATAAAAATCATTACAGCATACTTTGTATAATATTGTATAAAATGACAGTAATGATGATCTAATAATAATAACCATGAAAATAATGCCATTAAAAATATGTATTAAAAAATCTCAAAATGCCCAGATGCATTACAGTAATGAGAACTGTTGGGGGTAAATATGCTTAATTGTTATAAAAAATTAATGCCATAATGCAAAATTCCATGTGCAAATATTGTTTTTTTAAGGAGACTAAACCTGAACAATTGAGGCTTTTCTTTTTTTCTTTCTTTCTCTCTCTCTCTCTCTCTCTCTCTCTAAACACATCATCATTGGTAAAGTGCTCTTAATTAACACAGAAAACTATTGTCTCTCTTCGCCTCCTGATGCTAAATGTATTTGTGTGCGAGTGATGATTATGTTATTGTGTGCTCTGCCGAGTTAATTGCATGTCGACGATCATTAATGTTTAAAAGCTCATTCATCATGGACCCGGTAAGTGATATGAAATGAGACTCCGTGCGGGTATGGTGGACGCAGTCATGGTGATTATATGATGCGAGCGCTAATTAAATAAACGTGCTGCATGCAACTCTGGCAGATTTGACAAATGACACAGCATTACAGCGACATGGTGCTTGATCAGCCACAGATACTCTCATTAAATCAGAGCGCTTATACAAAACAGGTGTGTTGGAGGGAGGAGGAGATGTGGAGCTTCATATAACCATCAAAGTTTACAGTATAATTTGTTAACACTGGAGAAATGTAGTATTACATCACTTGCTCACCAATGGATCCTCTGCAGTGAATGGGTGCCGTCAGAATGAGAGTCCAAACAGTTGATTAAAAACATCACAATAATCCACACCACTCCAGTCCATCAGTTAAACTCTTGTGAAGTGAAAAGCTGTGTGTTTGTAATTGTGATGTTTTTATCAGCTGTCATTCTGACGGCACCCATTCACTGCAGAGGATCCATTGGTGAGCAAGAGATGGAATGCTACATTTCCCCCAAATCTGATGAAGAAACAAACTCGTCTGCATCATGGATTGCCTGAGGGTGAGAAGGATTTCAGCATTGAGCTATTCCTTTAATGATTCTGGTTCCTTCTTTTATATTAAGCAAAACTATTATTGGTTGCATAACTTTTGTTGTTTACGTTACACTGTAAAAAATAAAATAAAATCTGAGGTGAGAATTGTTTCTACACCAAATTTGTTTTTAGTTTAAAAAGTAAGTTTCTGGTTCTCAAGAACCGCTTCAATCGATTTAGATCAGTATATCTTGATCTCCAGAATGATTCTATTTTTGTTTGATTCGTTAAAAAGAACAGTCTTGTAGTCATTTGTGAGTCATTAAAGGGAGACAAGGGCAGAGGAACCCAGTAAGGTGAGTGTGTAAAGATGTGAGGTGGAAGTGGAAGAAAGAACAGAGAGAAAGACACGAGGAAGAGAGACGAGCCCGTCACAGTGGGGTGTAAAACCAGAAACCGTTGATGTGACAACAAGTTTACAGAGACACGCGATCAAAGCCGTGCCAATCCCCAACATGTGTCAGAGAGAGGATGTCGACTACTGCGAGTGAACACTGTCCCTGAGTCTGCTACAAACGATCCCACTCCCTCCAGGCGCAGCGTGTGGGAAAACCAGAGTTCACTGCCACTTCTGTGAGTGTGTTGGCATGTTTGAAGTTAGAGTTCAGCAGAAGATGAATCATTTGCTCACCCTTGTGTCATTACAAATGTGCCTGGCTTTCTTTCTTCTGTGGAACACAAAAGCAGATGTTTTGCAAAATGTACCGAGTGCTCTTTTTTATTTTTTATAATGGGTTTTCAAGCTCAAATATGAGGGAAATATTATAGAAATAGCCCAATATTTTGTGCACTACCTTTAAAAGTTGGCTATCAGTATGATTTTTTAAATAAAATTTATACTTTTATTCAGCAAGGATGCATTAAACTGATCAAAAGCAACAGTAAAGACATGCTACAATAGATTTCAAATAAATGCTGTTCTCTTGAACTTTCTATTCATCAAAGAATGCTGAAAATCATGGTTTCCACAAACATATTCGACAGCACAACCGTTTCAACATTGATTGATAATAATAATAAATGTTTCTTCAGCAACAAATCAGCATATTAGAATGATTTCTGAAGGATCATGTGACACTGAAGACTGGAGTAATGATGCTGAAAATTCAGCTTTGATCGCAGAAATAAATTACATTTTAATATATATTCAAATACAAAACAGTCATTTTAAATTAGACATTTTTGCCATTTTTACTGTATTTTTGATCAAATCAATGCAGACTTGGTGAGCTTAACTTTCAAAAATATTGAACAATCTTTAAACTTCTTAATGAAAATATTCCAAGCACTTTTGAAGTGGAATGGTCTAGAAGGAAAAGACCAAAATTTGAGTCGTTATTCACTGACAATCTTCCTTGTAGCTCTGAAATCACATTCTCAATCACAATTTTAAATGTGTCATGTTTTAATCACATGACAGGTACGACTTCAAACTTCTTGAAATATTGTTCACAAGTTGTATAAACTATGTCTGTGGTGCTTTTTTGACATAGACATTCATTGCACGGACAACAAAAGTTTCACAGAAAAAAGAAAATACTTTTTTTTTTGCATAAACTGTACCTTTAAGATTTTCATGCACTCACTTCCTCTGGAGAAGAAACACAGCAACTCATCTTCCCACAATTCCCCCCTGGTGTGAAACATGCCTCGTCGGTGACAGGAAGTGGTTACCTGGCTGCCGTCGTTAAAGGCTAATGAGTGAGTTTATCAGAACAGGTGCCTCCCCGCGGTCTCACGAGGGCCGAATGCATCCGCGCGCCTGTTTTCTGAGTCCAGCATGTGGTCCTGCATAAAGGCCGCTGGAGGCGGAAAATGACTGGAAATCTTTAATGGCGTGGTTTTATGAGCAGGCGTCTGCAGAGATTGTTGGGTTTATGGGAACGATCAGTTGTTAAATGCGTGAGGGTCACAGAGATACCGTTCAGAGGCATCTGTTATTTTGCATTATTAAAGTTAACAGGAAATCTAAATTGACCCTATTTGCTTCCTTTATGCACATTGTTGTGTATGTGATTCATCAGTGCATATTATTCATCGCAGAGAGCCTGCATATCAGTTAGTGATTGATAGTCATGTTATGTTTGCCAATTTTCAGTTTGTCTGCATTCACTGATAGTTATGGCTACTTGGGTGATAAATAGCTGTTTAGACAATGTTTTAGCAAACTTTCTTTCCAGTTTTGTTCCATTCTGATGTGAAACATCCACTTTGAACTCTCGATAATGAAATAAATCCCTTATTTCTCATTGAATGTCAATATTGAATAAGGAAAGCACTATTGTTCAAAAGACTGGGGTCAGTAAGACTGTTTTATTGAAGGAAAAGCGACAGTATAGATATTCATATTGTTACAAAAGATTTCTATTTCAAATAAATTGTAATTTTGAACTTTTTAATTCATCAAAGAATCCCGAAAATCACTGTTTCCACAAACATATGAAGCAGCACAACCATTTTCAACATTGATAATCAGAAATGCATCTTGAGCAGCAAATCAGCATGATTTCTGAAGGATCATGTCACACTAAAGACTAGAGTAATGATGCTGAAAATTCAGCTTTGCATCACAGGAATAAATTGCATTTTAACAAAATTCAAATGGAAAACAGGTATTTTAAGTTGTAATAATATTTCAGAATATTATTAATTTTATTGTATTTTTCATCAAATAAATGCAGCCTTGGAGAGCATAAGTAACTTTTTTCAAAAATGTTAAAAAATCTTACCAACCAAAATATTCAATGTATGTGTCCCATTATGGAGGTAAAATGGGTAAAACTGCTATTTTATGTTGATTTTTGTTGTGTTATAGGTCCTTCAGATCAGTGGTGTGCCCCTAATTATCATCTGGATCTTTATTTTTTGGGTGAACTGTTCCTTTAAGAGTGTATGGCATGTCAAACCTTTAGAACAGAAGTTTTTGTGTATCTAAGCTTAGACTTTACATTCACTTTCCATTCCATCCATTTTCTCTCTGTTTAATCATATTTGTCACAATACAGTGGCAAAATGCATTCTGAATCATTTGATGTAGAGTTTAGCATTCGTTCTGTCCCCTTGTGTTCTATTATCAAATCACAGTTTCAGGCGTACAGTACGTTAACGCTCCGAGAGAGCAAGCCCTCATCTGCTCTGCCAGAAATGGACCGTGCAGAGCTGAAAACAGCTGAATGGGATTGAGTATCTGCTGGCGAACGCATGACGGCCAGAGAGAGTTTCAGGCGAACCGGCAGCTGTTCATATGCCACTGGCCCGTTGAGAGAGAAAAAGCAAGAGACACCCTGGAAAAAACAGAGCGTTGAGGGCGTGCATGGGGGGTTAATGAAAGACAGACGGAGAGGAGAAGAGAGAGACAGATCCTGCGCAGTGACAGACAGTTGCACACATGTAGGTTAAACACTGCAGAAGACGTCTGCACGCATGAGAGAGAAAGAGAGCGGTCAAACGTTTAAACTCAACTGACCCCATCCAGAACCTTTCACCCTCTCAATATGAAGGGCAGAGGCGATTATGTTCTCAATAAAGCTCAACAGTGGCCGCCCACCGTTACAACAGCCCTGCTTTTCTCATTCATTTTCTCCACAGGGAATTCAAAGACTTAAAGCAAGCCAGCTCTGAGATGAATCACCATATTTCAGCTGCTAAATGAATAAGTGTAAATGCTCATACTTTAATTTGAAATTAAAAGTATTTGGAATTTGAAAAAAATGAGAAACAAGACAAAGAAAAAATACAAAGCTGTTTGTATATTGGGGGAATGTACTATTTGCTTCAGTAGCATTTGGCAAGTGTTTTTATCCAAACTGAATTGTATTGCTTTCAGCGTTTATATTTAATAAGGACCCATGTCCTTCTTGTTGCTAGTACCATGATTGAGCTACAGGAATGCCATTGACTTGTAAAAATGAATTAGAAATGGATGAATATAGACGTTAAGTCATTGATTATAAGATTAAAACAGCAACATATTGTAATATATTCTAATATATAAGTAATTTGGGATTGTGGATTTTAGGATTACAGGACTTAGTTTCTGCTGAGGGATTTGGCAATTAAGCATGTTTTTGTAGAAATGAA
This sequence comes from Onychostoma macrolepis, assembly GCF_012432095.1. NCBI lineage: Eukaryota > Metazoa > Chordata > Actinopteri > Cypriniformes > Cyprinidae > Onychostoma > Onychostoma macrolepis. The sequence goes on along the minus strand of NC_081166.1, from coordinate 3,172,311 downwards.
GACTAAATCACATTGATTTGTAGCTTCTACACGAGCATATCATCAACAAGCAATGATCTCATGGTAGGTTTACATTACTGATGAAAAAAAAAAAACCCACTTTATTTGTGGAGAAAATGGATGAGAATTTGAATTTTGCTTTAGTTTTTTCTGCCTCTGTCCTAAAAGTCTGTTTGAGCCTTAGTGACGCTTCTGTGGGATCTTTCATAAAGTAATTATGCATATTTTTGAACTGGCTCTTGGTTTTAATTATAAATGTTCAAGGTGGTGTGTTTCAAAGAAGCATTATAAATTCACATTTCTGAGAAGTAAAAGTAATTTTTTCCACTTGTAAGTGGAAAGTTAACATGAAATCATAACAGATCTTATTTTATTTCATTTTTAATGCATTTTTATTTTTTTATTTATTCCATGAATCATCAAAGCAAATTATTTTAAATATAAAAATAGGGTTTGACATTTGATTTGATCTCTTTTGATCTTCTTCTTCTCCTTCTCATAGAACAGTCAGTGTCATATTCTGTAAAAATAATTGATTAGTATTTTTATTGTGATTATTAAATCAAAATATTCAAAAATATTATTGTAGTGTAAAATAAAAGCTCAAATATTTATTTAAAAATCTTAGTAGTATAAATAAAAATAATTATATAGCACAACTAGGCTATAGAATTAAAATTATGCTATTTGTTTTATTTATAAAAACAAATTATTTTGACTACAATGTAGGGTAAAATAACATTTTCATTTTTATTTCTTATTGTCTATAATAAAACAACTACAACAATAATAATAAATAATCATTTTAATAATAATAATAATTATTATTATTATATCACATTTAAAACAGAATGTAAAACATGTAAAAATAGAATGGACTACACAGTGTCAAATTCAGTAAATTTGTAGCAGTAATAGTAAATGTCAGGATTGTGGTCTGTTTTTGTTGTGTTTTGCTCCCCATGTGTTCCCTGTGACCCAGTTTCTCCCTCGTGTTGATTGTTAATTTGATTTCAGGTGTGTCTCATTTTCTTCCCCAATTATCCTGTGTTTAAAAGCCCCAGTCCTTCAGTTAGTGTTTGTCAGGTCTCTATCGCCCATTGTGCTACATGTGGTCCTGTCTGCCCTGTGTATCCCGTGTTGGAAGGATTAAAAGACTGTGACTTGTATTTACTCCTCGTCTCCTCATTCCTTGCTCAGCCCCATAGGCAATTGTGACAGAAGACCTGACCTAATACAGTTACCTCTACGTCTACCCTCCGTTTTGTTTCTGTGTTTTATACAGTTTTTTTTTTTTTTTTTTCCATTGTGCCCCATGGATCCCCTCGTCTGGCCCGAATTCCTACTCCTGCTCCAGCACCGATCTCTCGAGGACCATACACACCTGTTCCTGATGTTAGCTAACACCACCAGCTATTCGGACGATGCACTCTGCGCATTCTATGATGCAAGCCTGAACACAGCGTGCAGAGCGCTGTCGTCCGAAGATGGTCCTCGAGAGGATTTCGCCGCCTTCGTGGAGTGGATTCTGGCGAGAAACGGATCGCCCCTCACCTTCTCTGCCGAGGATGATCTCGCCAGATCCACTCCAGACCCAGAGCCCAGCCCACCAACTCCCCGTGGTGTGGAGCATCAGCCCAAGCCCACCGATGACGGAGAGCCAATTCCCGCTGCGCTTCCAGCGCCAGCGCAAAGCCGAGCGACTGAGCGGAAGACCGCCCCGAAAGTTGAGCCCAACACGTCAGACCAGGTGTGAGAGCCAGTGACCGTGCACACCACGATGGAGCAAGCCGTGGATGGTGTGAGCGCGGAGTGGAGCTCTGACCCCTTGCATCACGGCTGCTAGACTGGGAGGGGGATCTGATTGATTGGGAGACGGATCTGGAGGCCGACATTCTCCCTCTCCTCTCTCCTTCGTCCTGGCTGGTCCCGTCCAGCCCTCCTTCGTCTCTGCTGGTCCCGTCCAGCTCTGCTCCTCCAGAGCACCCTCCAGTGCCCGCTCCCCGAAAGCGTCCTCCAGAACCCACACCTCCAAAGCGCCCCACAGTGTCGGCTTCCGTTCCTGAGTTCAGCCCTGGAAGCCCGTAGGCTCACACATGACCGCCCTCCCACCCGCTCCTGCCTCCTCCACCGCTTTCGTCTGGCAGCCCCTCCGCTTGCACTCAGCCCACCATCTATGCGGTGCAAGCCCCACGTGACTGCCATCCTCCAGCGTCGTCGGGGCTGGAGTATCCCTCACCTCCGCCTCCAGCCTCCGAGGCCCGGACTCTGCCTTGGCCCGTTGGCCCAGCAGCTCCACCTTGGCTCCTAGCTCCCTCGCCTCCACCGTTACCCGTCTATCCATCAGCTCCACCGGGCTCCTTCGTCGCTCTGGCTCCGGCTCCGCCTTGGTGGGGCATCCACCCGCAATCGCCTCAGGACTCCGCTCCTCCGGCTGCACCTCGTCGCTCTGTCCCACCGGCTCCGTTGGGCTCCTTCCTCCCGCCAGATCCACCTTGGTCCTCAGTCACTCCGGCTCCGCTGCGGATTTCCGGATCTCCGCCTCGGTCGCCAGAGCCCTCAGCTCCACCCTTGCCCCCCGGATCCTTCGGCATCCCCCTGGCTCGTTGGCTCTCCGTCTCTGTCTCCTCCACCACCTGCTCTGCCACCGTTGGTCGGCCCCCAGGAGTTGGCGGCCATTCCTCCTCCTTGGCTCCTCCCTCTGTCGGCTCCACCATGGGCCATCATCATGGCTGTGGCCTGGGTCCAGCTGGGCTCCTTCTGCTCCGGGTCCCTCCTGTCTCTCCCCTGGCTCCTCCCTCCTTCGTCACCTCCCTGGTCTCTGTCTGCCGGCCCCCTCCCGAGTGTCCGTCCTCCTCCTTAGTTCCCGCCCGTCCCTCCCCTTTGGATGTTACTACGGTGCGAGGATGCACCTTCCGAGGGGGGTTAATGTCAGGATTGTGGTCTGTTTTTGTTGTTTTGCTCCCCATGTGTTCCCTGTGAGCCAGTTTCTCCCTCGTGTTGATTGTTAATTTGATTCCAGGTGTGTCTCGTCGTCTTCCCCAATTGTCCTGTTTAAAAGCCCCAGTCCTTCAGTTAGTGTTTGTCAGGTCTCTATCGTCCATTGTGCTACATGTGTTCCTGTTTGATCTCAGTGTTGGAAGGATTAAAAGACTGTGACTTGTATTTACTCCTTGTCTCCTCGTTCCTTGCTCCGTAGGCAATTGTGATAGTAAAGTTTTACTACTTTTTTTTTTTTTTCACTGAAATTTTTCATGAGTCTTTGAACCCCCTGTTTTACAGCACCATTAACATGTCATTAAAAGATTTCCTTAAAGGTGTGAAGACTCTTCAGATCACACTGACCTTTAGTAACCAATAAGTGTCCATTTGGCTCAATTATATTCTCCCCTGCGAACTGTCAGTGGTGGAATAAATATTTAGTTGCATCTAACTCAGTCAAACTGGATGAAAATAGCTGCATTTCATTCCAGATTTTTTTGGTTCAAGTTTCAAGATGTAGCTGTGGTGACCTTGATGTGGGGAGTGGAGGCCTGTGATGTGATGAATCATGTAGTTTGTGTGTGTTCATCCTTCATTAGAGACCCTCCATGGGTTTAAACGCCCTCGTACGATGTCTGCTGCATTTTGGAGGATTGGTCTCATCTGCCACATCACATACCTGAGCTGAGCCTTCGGCCTTCGGCATGGCTCATTTCCCCTGGCTTCCTCGAGCCGTCCGTGAGGATGTGTCTGGAATCACGGATCATTGGGTCCTGTGATGCCGAGGTTTAGGTGGTCTCAGGGGGTCTTCATGCACGAGTGCAGCTCACTGCGTGCACAGGTGTGACCATGGAGATCCATCACGGACTGTGAGAGTGAGCTTTATCCAGTGAGTGACCAATCCTTCATGTGTGGCCTTCAACATCTTTAATAGAGCAGTTGCACAGCAGGATAAAGTAATTTACTACAGTCTCCCTGAAATCACATTTTCTGTCTTTTATTCCAAGTGTTTTAGGCTAATATGCTAGTGCAATCCTAAAAGCAGCAGATATTCAATGTATGTAAAATCTACAGTCTTTTAGGGCCTAACGATATTTGGGGGGGGAAACATAGCTGTACTTTGGTTTTCTGTGATATGAAAAAATACAGGAATTTTCGTAACTTAGATTACTTAAATTTAAAAAGTATTAGTCCCAATAGAATGATTAGGGTGATTTTGTGAATATGCATAGAACATAAAAAAAATTGTAAAACAAACAAACAAAAAAAAATTTCGTACATTTTTTTTTATTAAGTAAAAAGAATATGACTTAAAACTTATTTTATTGTGATTTTATTGTTAAATCAAAATGTTAAACTAAATAAGAAATATACTGCTGTAGTATAAAATATAAAAAGTATTTAATAATTTTATAGCACAACTGTAAAATTACAATAGTACTATTTATGTCGCAATTTCTTCTTACTCATGATGTGTATATATATATATATATATATATATATATATATATATATATATATATATACATACATACATACATATACATATATATGTGTGTATGTGAGATCTGAAAATACCTAGCTTGTTTTAAAGGGCATCTTCACTTTCTGTCCAAATGCTATACTATATATTTGGAAATAATTACTCATTCTAGAATGATTTTTAGAATATAATCTGTTTTATATTAAAAAATGAATCTGATATGTACCACCTCAACTTCCTTTCAAAGGAAACACAGGGAAAAAAACGGTGATGGCTTTTTTTTATGGAGTGATGCAAGTAAACATCACGTAAACTATGAAAAAATGAATTGATTTTTCTCAGTCTTACTATTGAAAAGCAGAGAACAGCAACAGACATCAGCGCTTGGCATATGGGTTCTGTATGCATTTTTAAAAAGCAAATGGATGGTGTTGATTCTGTAGAGATGATGTCATGATGTGTTTGAGCAGCAAAGCTGACCATGTGACCTGGCCTGGTCTAAAGGTCACGTGAGGTTCTCTGCGTGGTTCTGGCTCCTCTCAATGGGCATATGCTGCTGGATCTGTGTGCCAAGCGCAGGTGGCTCTCCAGCAAGCCCACCGGACCTCCTGCCAAAACCCCTGATAAATTCTTCTGTGTGTAGATAGTCAGCAGTCAGTAGATTTCCGAAGGTATGAAGTTTAGTGATCGACCGATATATGAATTCCCAAGGTCGATATATTTGTTTTGTTTTGTTTGTCTGTTTGGCTGATATGATTATATTTTGACAGCGCAGAAAATGCCAGTCTCCATTAGTTTACTGTCTCTGTTTAACAAGTAAATAATTAGACAGAGCAGTCAAACAAGGAGAGTAAAAGTCATACAAAGAAAGCATTACAGCATTTGATTCTCTATTATTACTAAAGGAGAATGCACATTTGACAAATTTCCTTGAATTTTAAAGTGCTGCTCTAAATTCAGTTGGCCACTATGTCATAATCATGTCATAATCACTCTGTGCTGTGTAAAATTTCTTCTTTTTATTTGATAAAATATGATTCAGATTGCACAGAGACTTACCAGTTTGTTTCAGTTTTATTGTTTTTTTATTTATTTTATTCATTTGAACAATTTCTTTATTTGTGAAAGAAACTGTACTATGTTACAGAATTTAAAAGTTGCTAAATTTGATAGTTGATTTACAGTTTTATTTTTCATCGTCTTCAAATTATTTTTAAGAATTATTTTCAAACTATTTCTAATTTAGTAAATATTATGTAAAATAAAAATACATTTAATTTGAGCATTTCTTGTACATGTGTTTTTACTTTCTTTAACTAGTGTGATATTATTGGCTTTATATCGGCCATTGGCCACTGTCATCTCTAAGATATCTCCATCAACCATCAAAAAATTCAGTATCAGTCAACCTCTAATGTAGTTCAGTAAGTGTGCTGCTTTCAGATTTTGCGCTTAATTTTCATATTAACATTCTTATATTCAATTTGCTTGTTAAATATCCCATTTCACGCCATATTTTAGAATTAAATGCTGTTGCATGTTGACTTTAAAGGCACAGTTGACCTAAAAATGATAATTCTGTCATTATTATGTCATTATTTACATCAAGAAGATATGTTATACTTGGAAGTCAATGGCTACCATCAACTGTTTGGTTACCAACATTCTTCAAAATATTTTCTTTTGTGTTAAGCAGAACAAAGAAACTCATGCAGGTTTGGAACCACATGACAGTGAGTAAATGAAGACAGAATTTTCATTTTTTGGGTGAACTGTCTCTTTAAGTGCCCAGGAAGTCCATTTAGGATCTGAGTATGGAAACTCTCAGCTGTGGATCCGTCATGGTGACATGGACGCACAGCTGTGAACTTTAAATGGGGCTGCGGAGGCCTACTCTTCCTCTGCCTCTTGTCTGAACATGTGGCACACATGTGAAACAGCTGGCATATGCTAAAATTACGTGCATGTGCAATGTATAACATGAATGACTAGTACAAGTCACTTTCTCTCTCAAACAAAACATATTCTTGATAAGAAATGCTCTGAATCAGCGGGCACAGAGGTCACCCTGACCGGCCAGCAGGGGGCGTCTCATTCACTACATCCCACCCGGGGACGTCAACATGTCCTGCTCAAAGGGAACGTGCACGAAGGACATCAGCTCTCTCTGTTCTGTTCTGTTCTTTCTGATTGACTGGCGCTTTGTATTTTGCAGGTGTAGCACTTTTACAGAAGCTCTGAAGAGCATGCGTGAGTTTTAAAGTTTTGACATGATAAAGGCTTCAGCTGGAACAGAAAAAGTATTTTCTGATGCCATAGGAGACACTTATACTTTATAAAACATCAATATTCTGGTTCTTATAGCTTTTTTTTTCTTTTTTCATTAACACGATGCCAGTAGCAAATGCGCTGATCTGAAAAACCTCTAATGTTACATCAAGAGCATTTTGAGATCAACATGAAACATTTTCAAGCCTTTTTACTTCTGCAATCTGATGCATTTCTGAGCAAAACAAGATATTCAATAAGAAAAAATAGGACAGAGCTTGATTTGGTTCATCAGGATTGCTGGGACTGTGAAAAAAGTGGATGTTACGTACTAGAATTGAGCCTTGAGGGAACTTGAAAGTTATGAAAGTATGTTGATTTTGAAGGCAAACATTTTTCTTTTTGAAATGATGTGCACAATAAGACCAATAGTATCAAGCCTTAAAATCCATCTAATCTCAAAAACAACCAAATTAAAAAAAAAAAAAAATGCTTGTAAATGTCTCATCAATCTTAATGTTCACTTGTTTTCTTTCATTTAGGACAGGTTTCGTATTTATTTTTGGAACTGAATGATCATAGGCCTCATTGATCTGAGCTTTGCACCTCAGTTTTTGAGTGAAAAAAGTATTATTTGTGGATAGTTTTGGTATTGTTCACTCCAAAACTGAATTGCAGAAACACAGTGAGACCTACAATCAACTCTTGTGTTTCTGATTCTCTCTCAGTTGAAGTAGGCTGTTGTAAGAGTAACGTCACGAGTAAAGTCTGATCTCCTCTGAGTGTTTCTGTACAGGGCCCTGATGTCACCAGCGGGCCCTTTGTGTGTTTGTTTAGAGTCGTCTTGCAGGCTGAGCTGTTTGAACTGGAGTTCGGCCAAGATAAACACTCGCACCACAATCACAATGAGGAGTGGAACGTTAATGAGATAAGAACGATGTTCAGCGATGATGTTTAAAGCTCTGCTGCAAAGTCAGCATCACTCTTACTGTCTCTCATACTGAAGGCTGTGGTTTCAAACTCCAAATGCAAATGCAAGCGAAGCTTATCAAGACAAACTATGAATTATGAACCATAGCGTTTGGTAGTTTGGAGCAAAGTGTAAAAGTTTTCAAGTTTGAGTGTTTATAAGCCTGATGGATGGATGTGATGAAGTGATTCATTAGATCCATTCTGTCCAGTTTCTGAATCAGTTTATAAGAGTCATTTGTTTTTGATCCACTAAAAAGAATTGGCTCATAATAGATAGATAGACAAATTCAATAATGTATTTGCTTCACGGTATTAAGATTTCATTAGACTGATTCAGTCTGGTACCAGAGCTTATGAGTCTTTTTGAAATAGTCATTTAAAGAATCAGTTCATAAGAGTCATTTGTTTTCTAATCAGACAGTGCTGATTGCTCTTTATTTTTTCAGATATTGTTGAATGTGCCGTATGGTTGTATTTCACTAAAAAGAATTGACTCATGTGGATACAGAGATATTTGAAATGTCACCTATATAAATTTGTATTAAGTTTATGCCTTTCTTCATATTTAAAAAATAGCTTTTGTGGACCAGCATGGATGAACACTTCATTTGCCAGATTGCATTACCTGGGTTTGTGTGTTTGTATTGCAGTTTAGTCATTTCTTCTCCTAAACTCTCTCTGTTTCTTTTGAAAGTTTTATTTTTGAAGCTTGGCTATATTTAACGTGTTTGTCTCTTGGCTTGTATCATCTCTAGCCCCAAACTTACATGAACTGGTTCAAAGAAACACGCGGCTCTTGGGGGGTATTTCAGTAAATCCCAGTGTGTTTTCACTGCAGATTTCCCTCCTTTATCCCAACATGATGTGAGCACCAGCACTGATTACATTCATCTGCATCAGTGGATTATTTCATTATTCAGCATAAGCCGGACGTCAGCCTGCACTCACAGACCCGACGGACAATTTCCTGTTTTCTCCCGGTAAAGATGGAGACGGGCCTATCACTGGGTATTCCTCATCATCTGTCTCAGATTAACTTGAATTTTGCTTTTTTTCCTCAAAAGCTGTGTTTTCTTCTGTCGCACATTTGTTTCAATGTAAGGACAGTTTGTCGTGTAGCACTGGGATCTTCATGCTCTCATTGAGCGGGTTCTCCAAAACCGCTGGAGGCACAAACCGTGTTTTTCTCTCCTGCATCTTTGTCTCGCTCTCTATCTGGACCGTGGCCCGTGTTTTCTTCTACACAGCGTCTGTTTGAGCTTTCTTCTATTTCTCTCTTTGTTCATGTGGAGAGTCATCAGTGTGTTGCCCGCGGCCGTGTTTTTCATATTTAATCAAATGCAGTACAGCAGCGGGATGTGAACATGCTGAGTGGCTTTCTCACAGAGAGATGCTGTCACTGAGCCGCAGGTGTTTTCAAAGACAACCATTAGTGCTTACCTGGGTAGTTAGGCTGCATGCTGCAAAATAACTTACTGTAGTAGAGGACAGTGCATGGAACCTTCCTGGATAGACCAGCTAAAGCCATCATTTACTGACTAGTTTGTATTTGTAATGTCTTAAATGCTCATTTATGAGTGGGACCACTTCCTGCATCGGGCCTGAGACTGAGATATCTCTGCTGGTCACTGTTAGTTTAGTGCTGACCGCTGGGCCAGTTTATGCATGCTGTTACAGTAACAAGCAAAACACAGCGTGCACGGTATAATCAAAATGTTTTCACTTGGTATGAGTAATTCTAAGCAACAGTGTATACAGTGGGTATGAAAAGTATTCAGACCCTCTTAATTTTTTCACTCTTTGTTATATTGCAGCCATTTGCTAAAATCATTTAAGTTCATTTTTTTCCTCAATGTACACACAGCACCCCATATTGACAGAAAAACACAGAATTGTTGACGTTTTTGCAGATTTATTAAAAAAGAAAAACTGAAATATCACATGGTCCTAAGTATTCAGACCCTTTGCTGTGACACTCATATATTTAACTCAGGTGCTGTCCATTTCTTCTGATCATCCTTGAGATGGTTCTACACCTTCATTTGAGTCCAGCTGTGTTTGATTATACTGATTGGACTCGATTAGGAAAGCCACACACCTGTCTATATAAGACCTTACAGCTCACAGTGCATGTCAGAACAAATGAGAATCATGAGGTCAAAGGAACTGCCTGAAGAGCTCAGAGACAGAATTGTGGCAAGGCACAGATCTGGCCAAGGTTACAAAAACATTTCTTCTTAAGGTTCCTAAGAGCACAGTGGCCTCCATAATCCTTAAATGGAAGACGTTTGGGACGACCAGAACCCTTCCTAGAGCTGGCCGTCCGCCAAACTGAGCTATCGGGGAGAAGAGCCTTGGTGAGAGAGGTAAAGAAGAACCCAAAGATCACTGTGGCTGAGCTCCAGAGATGCAGTCGGGAGATGGGAGAAAGTTGTAGAAAGTCAACCATCACTGCAGCCCTCCACCAGTCGGGGCTTTATGGCAGAGTGGCCCGACGGAAGCCTCTCCTCAGTGCAAGACACATAAAAGCCCGCATGGTGTTTGCTAAAAACACCTGAATAAGATTCTCTGGTCTGATGAGACCAAGATAGAACTTTTGGCCTTAATTCTAAGCGGTATGTGTGGAGAAAACCAGGCACTGCTCATCACCTGTCCAATACAGTCCCAACAGTGAAGCATGGTGGTGGCAGCATCATGCTGTGGGGTGTTTTTCAGCTGCAGGGACAGGACGACTGGTTGCAATCGAGGGAAAGATGAATGCGGCCAAGTACAGGGATATCCTGGACGAAAACCTTCTCCAGAGTGCTCAGGACCTCAGACTGGGCCAAGGTTTACCTTCCAACAAGACAATGACCCTAAGCACACAGCTAAAATAACGAAGGAGTGGCTTCACAACAACTCCGTGACTGTTCTTGAATGGCCCAGCCAGAGCCCTGACTTAAACCCAATTGAGCATCTCTGGAGAGACCTAAAATGGCTGTCCACCAACGTTTACATCCAACCTGACAGAACTGGAGAGGATCTGCAAGGAGGAATGGCAGAGGATCCCCAAATCCAGGTGTGAAAAACTTGTTGCATCTTTCCCAAAAGACTCATGGCTGTATTAGATCAAAGGGTGCTTCTACTAAATACTGAGCAAAGGGTCTGAATACTTAGGACCATGTGATATTTCAGTTTTTCTTTTTTAATAAATCTGCAAAAATGTCAACAATTCTGTGTTTTTCTGTCAATATGGGGTGCTGTGTGTACATTAATGAGGAATGAACTTAAATGATTTTAGCAAATGGCTGCAATATAACAAAGAGTAAAACATTTAAGGGGGTCTGAATACTTTCTGTACCCACTGTATCATATATATAGTTATATTTGATGGATGTTTTATGAAAATAATCATTTTTATATCTAAAAAGCCCATACGTATTTTTGGATAATTCGGTGAATCTGATAATGCCATTTTTGGATAATACTTTTTGATTGATAAAACCTCAAATGAAAGGTACTTCACCATTATTTGTTTGTTTGTGAATTATTATTTATTTATGAAAAAGCAATGCAGTAATGCCAGGTTTTGAATAATTATTTTGAATGGATAAAACTTGATGAAAGATACTTCACCTCCATTTGTTTGTTTACTTATATTATTAAAGAAAAAATTCTATAATATTATATTTTTTATAACATTTTCTCTTATTTTATTATTATTAATACAATTATTGTTATTTAAATAATAATAATGACTGTTTTGTATAATTCTTATAAATGGATACAGCTTAAAATATAAAATTAAAATGTAAGATATTTCACCTCTCTCTGTTTATTTACATAATTATTATAGGAATATTTTTTACTATAATATTTTTTTGTTATAATAGTATCTCTCTTATATTCATGTTAAGTATTTATTTTCTCTTTTTTATCTGAAGCATGATGGTCTCAGAAGGTCAGATCATAAAAGCCTGACATGCTCTTACAGATGGTTAAGCTGGTCATGTAAGGTAGGCTGGTTGGTTTAGTTAGGTCTAACTAGCACACTAGCATCCAAATCACAACATATGCTTGTTTTTTCAGCAAGAGGAGAGACAAAAGATGGATCTGTCTGCTTTAGTTGAGGGAAAGGCTCAGCTCTGAGTGAAATGAGACTTTTATCAGCGGTGGATGAAAGATTTGGTGCTCCATTTGGAAAGAAAGAAAAAAGACTGAGGAAATGGTTCTTATTGCACAGGCTGTCATATTGAGGGCTTGTGTAAGACAGAAAACAGTCCGCTGGCTGTTCAGGAGGAGTGTAGGGGGCGTTTGCTCGCGCTGTACTGCCGAGGCTTTAGAAGGGGTTTGTGGTTGTTATATTGAAGTGGTTGTGCGCCAAAAACGCATGATTAATTTTTGGAGATGTTTTCCCTCACATCCCCTCAGGTCCAGATGTCAGACAAAGATGCTGCATGTGAACTTTACTTCAGACTCCCACTGGAGATTAGACGCTGTTTGTTGCATCTTGGCGTCGTGAAGTTCTCAGACCTACAGAATGCTCAAAAAACTTGAGATTGAAACACCAGATCTGATGGATGCTGACTTGACACAACTAAGGCATTCTGGGAAATCTTCTTTAAGTTGGTCTTAGCAAGTTTAAACTGGTCTCCTAGCCTGGCTAGGCTGGCCTTTAAATGTTTTTATGATCAATTAAATCTGTTCTTGCTAAATAAAAGTATTAATTATTTTATTTATAAAATAACCATACAATTACAATTTAAACAACATTATTTTATAATAAAAGCTTTTAATAAAAAAATAAAATAAAATAAATCTGTATATATTTCATTTATAACATAAACATTATACCAATATGTAGCATACAAAATCCATTTTTTCCATCATAAAAAAGTTTATTTTTATTATAATATAGATTTTATTATATTATTAATTTATATATATATATATACACACACACACACACACACACATATATATATATATATATATATATACGTTTTACATAACACATCTACTTTTATAATAATATTTTTATTAAATCTTTATTATTTCTAACATTTATAATAAAGTAAATTTATAATAAAAATGCTAATATTTATAAATCTAATTATTTATTTTATTTTATTTTATTTTATGAATATGAATAGCTGATCTTCCAGCCTGAAAATTGTTGAAAATCTCTTTAAAACCACCAATATTTCAGCTTGACCAGATTGGAAGACCAATTTTTTTTCCGGCCAGGGTTATGGAGACCAACATATTAGGGTACTGCTCAAAGATCATTCTGAAGTCAGAAGTTTCCTGAGAAATGATGTCAGTTTCAAGTTACTGTGGACTTCAAGAGCATCTATTTAGAGATATTTTACCGTTTCTGATGGTGTTTCTCAGATCAAAGCAGAAAACTCTCAATTATTCACACAAACCCAGTGTGTACGTTTACTGCAGCACTTCACATATTGAAAAAAAGGATTGATTCGATTTGCATCTGGCAACGACACAATTTCTAGGCCACCGCTTCAAAATTTTATACCTTTATTATTCAGTCATTTGCTCTCATAAATCCAGTACAAAAGATCAGCCAATAAAGAACAAACGCATATAACATCGACGCTCCCAACCGCACGCTCGCTTTATTGACTCGACTGCAGATGTATAAATAACAGTATAATAGCTGAAGTTTCTCGCTCTGCTTTATTGAGAATGTAAATAAGCTCCGGAGCCGCGCTCCCTCACCGCATCTCCTATAACTTTATAATTTACTGACTCTCTTAAACGGCTCCACCACACAAGCAGGAGTTTCTCAAATGAACAAATATCGCTTGTTTTTCTCCAGTTCTCCCTCCATTTACAAGTGAACATTAAAAGCCCTGCTAACAATATCGCCCATTCACCCTCAGCTGTCATTCATCGAGGTGTAGTACGGCGTCCTCAAAGGCCCACCGAAATGAAACGGCCTCAAACGTGATGGCGATTCCATGTGTGCGTCGGCCGCGCTCGTTAAACGGTGACATCAGCGCAGAGCGGGCCACTCCGTCACCCAATCTAACCTCAAAACCTCGCTCTGCCGGCATCAGGCCGCTTCAGGAGCCGATGGTGTTGGATTCAGATCTGTCAGGCTCTGGGCTTATTATTTAGGATCACTTTTACTGCCGTTGGAAATTATGGCTAATTCTACATCAGCCGTTAGATATACAGACTAAGCCGTGTATTGGTGGTTTGGTGTAGCGGTTAATAGATTATAATAAGTTAGTAGGCCTGTATTATTAATAAAAAATAAAGTATATTTTTTAAATAAATAATATAACAAAATAATAATGTAAATATTATAGAATGTGGTTTTGTCTATATGATGGGTAATTTTATTTTATATATATATTTTTTCTTAATTTATTGTATATTTATAAAAATAACCATGAAAATTATGTATATTATAAATTAAAATATAATGTATTTGTATAGGTAATATAACAAAATAATCATGGAAATAATATTTAATAATATCAAAAATATTTCTAGTGTCATTTTTAGTAACTTTTTTTGTAATAGTTTTTTTTTTTTAATATATATAAATTTATAAAATACAGTTATTATTTAATTGAATAATTTCAGCCTTGGTGAGCAGAAGAGACTTCTTTTTTTTTAACAGTGTTTATATATACCTACCTACCTAGTCAGTGTTGTCAGTTAAAAAGATTAAATTTGAAAACCAAATTGGATTTATGTAGTGTGAACACTGTCTGTGAAAATTAGAGCGAAAAATTAGAGCGAAAATGAAGGATGCCAGTCGGCTGTGTTTGTTTGAGTGTTTCAGAGAGTCTGTAAATGTGCTGACCAAGAGATTTCACAATGTTATCTGTCTACAGTCTCTGTTTCTTTTCACAGTGTGTTCAGTGAGAGGGACACCCTAGTATCAGACATAAAGCAGACATAAAGTTGAGCTGACTAATCTACAGCATCAGTCTGAGAGGAAGACCTGTGAAGGGAGACATGAGGACAGAACAGAGGGAGTTTGATGTCTATGAGACGAGACTGTGGGTCAGACAGGTTAAAAATGTGAAAAGCATCCAAAACCTAGTGAACTACCTGCTCTAAAATCTTCCTTCAAATCTGGCCAGTCTGGTGCAATTGGTGGTTACCTTTGGAAATAGTTGTCATGTTGGATGTGTGCCTTAAAATGCAAATAAATAAAGTTCCTCAGTTGCAATAGTTGATTGCAACTGTAATTGCTTAATTTCACTTACATGCATTATGAACCAAACAGGAAGGTGTGCATGTATTGCAAAGAGGATGTTTCAGTTGTTTATAAAGCTTTAATGAAAACGAATCATGCGAGGCGTTAGCATGGAGATGCGAATGAACTCTTTTGTTTGGACTAGCGTGGTTTTCTGCATGTTCAGTGAATTTATATTGTAAACTGCGCTCTTAACATCTCGTTGTCACTGCATAATGAAGTGTTTTTAAGCATGATTAACGAAATGTGCTGCTGGTGTCATTCTTGATAAATGCTTGATGTGTATGTGTGTTGTTTTCATCAGTGAGTTCAGTGAGTGTGAGTGTAAATGTGTTTATATTGTTGCTGTCTCTGTGGTAAACTGTATTGTCTGGGAGGAAACCATTTGCTTATGCTTGTACAAAATACCACAGGCTCTGGTCCAAAATACTGTAGTGAGCTGCTGTGCTGGCATGGCAATTATAAATACATAATAAAATAAATAATAAATAAATGATTATTTTATTTTATTTTATTTTATTTTATTTTATTTTATTTTAATTAATTTTTTTTTCCAGGAAGCTACTTTTTTTTTGAATGAGCTATTTTTAGTGAGCTTGTGGCATAGGGAACTGGGAAAACTATATATATATAATTAAATTGTTTTTTAATATATTAATTATTAAAATATATATGTACACATGTTATTATTTATTAATTAACTATGTTTTAATTATTTATTTTATTTTTAGTGAGCTGTGCTGGCATAGGAAATGAACCATGAAAATTATAAATAAACAATAAAATAAAGATAAATAAAATAAAATGTTTTTCTAAATAAGTTATGCATGTATATTTTATTTAATAAGTAAATATTTTATTTTATTTTATTATTATTTCTAATTTCCATATATGGAAAGAAATTGTAAATTTATGCTGAATAAAAAAATAATAATATTATAGTTCATAATGCAGTTTTGCAGTAACAAAACCTATTTAAAAAATACCTCTATTGTGTGAGAGAAATTAAGAGGTCAGTGATGCATTTTCATTTGAGTGAGAAATATGATGTCAGTTTACATGCAGGTATTTAATTAAATTTTTATTTTAATATAACATTTTCTACTATTTTAATTTAAAGTCGTCTTGTGGTTTCTCTGAATTTTGCTGAGGTTGCCTTGTTGAGATATGCTGATATGAATGTGTGCATATAGAGACAGATGAGGCCACAGCAAAGAGCTTCATTAGGTCATTATAGAGGTCTGATCTAAATCGAATCAAGCCTGAAATAGATGTAGTTTCCAGGGAGATTGTTGTCAGGGCAAACCTGATGTTTGAAAGCATTGATTAGCAATGTTGTGTTTATGGCATCACCACAGCAGGCTGCAAACTCAAACGCCAAAGAGATGTATAAATAGCATGGATTGAACAAAGACTATCTGCGAGTGATTTTAAATAAGTAATGCTCAGCAGAGTTAGTCAGTGATTAGGCGATGTTGTCAGTCAATGAAATGTCTAGACCACAGTTTGGTGCTTTGCTTTATTGTGGAGATCTCCCATACTTGTTTTCTCTTTTTTCAGCTGCCTATCCGAATCAACACGACACGCTGGAGCGTTATGACGTAATCGAACCACACCTGTTCATTGGAGGACAGCAGAGACCGGTTAGTCTCATAAAGTCAATGGTAAGTCACTTGTAAAATCAAGTTCTCAGTTTTTTCACATAGGAACACATTATGGTCATGTACACATTGCAGCTAAATTCGGTTGTCAGTTCACCTTAGTGCTTAATCCTGATCTGATCCCACACAGTTCAGTCATTTAAAACTGCATTCTACAGCCGAATTCACTCCTGAAAAATGCAGGTAGTGACAACCACATTTAGAGTGATTTTACGCAGTGTGTACGTTTAGAACCGAACTGAACAATCTAAACACGTATCAGAGATGTGTCTTTTCAGTATGTGTGGTGAAAGAAATCACAGGGGTATGTTTTGACTCATTAGTGTTGCCAGATCTTGCTAGGAAAAAACAAAACAAAAGCAAAAAAACAAATAAGAACAAGCCATTAATAAACTCAAATCCAAAAGACACATAACAAAATATGGTAACCTGCACACTTTATTAACCCCTAATATATATTGTTTCTTGAGCCGAGTCCAAACATCAAACCCAAAGACTTGCTTATTATAAGTGGACATGGCAACTCTTCAAGAGCGCACTCTGCAAAAGGGTTGCCAAATCTGCTTTTTGTACAAGAAATTGTGACCCTGGACCACAAAACCAGTCTTAAGTAGCACGGGTGTATTTGTAGCAATAGTAGGGATGTAACGATTAACCGCGAGCCGGTTGAAAATCGATTAAAATAAGTGACGATTCAAATCGATTGAGATGCTAAACAAATCGCGATTCAATTAGGGGTAGGAGTTTATATGAATGTATGTCTGAGGGGAACTTACTGTCTTTAGAAAAGTTTAGATGGTATTTTTCTTTTCATCTTGCCTCTGTATAAAGCATATTAAAGTTCATAAGTGCAGCGCTGGTTTGTTTACAGCGGAAACCATGGAAACGCTTAAAGCGCCACCTGCTGGCAGAGAGTGAATCTGCGTCTCATTCAGCTCGTCTGCTGTTTCTATGTATAGTTTCACAAAACTGAAGTCAGACCATTCTGTTTTTGCTTCAAATTTCGAAATTATACAGTCTAATTTAGATTAAAAACTGCTCATGCTGCATGTATGCAGCATCTTTGTTTGGATCATGATTAAATTGCAGTGGCTGCCTCTAATTTTAAATGGAAAGAGCACAGACAAAGCCTTATTTTGTTTTTATGAAGAGATTTCTTTTATTTATGTTACTTATTTATTTGATTGGGGCTTGTTTTAAAATTTCAATTTAGTTTTGTTATTTACATTTACATTATATTTACATTTTGTTATTTAGCAGATGCTTTTATCCAAAGCGACTTACAAATGAGGACAATAGAAGCAATCAAAACCAACACAAGTGCTGTATTAGTATATTATTATGGTGTTATATTTCAATTTCACAAAGAAACATGCAGCATTTTGTCCAAGCAATAATAAAAGGACACATTTAATTTATAATTTGTCTTAAATCTCATTTTCGAATCGTGAAATCAGAATCGTGAATCGAATCGAATCATGAGTTGAGTGAATCGTTACATCACTAAGCAATAGATTGTATGGGTCAAAATTAGCGATTTTTCTTTTATGCCGAAAAACATTAGGATGTTAAGTAAAGATCATGTTCCATGAAGATATTTTGTAAAAAATTTTGCACCCTCAGATTCCATATCTTCAAATAGTTGTATCTTGCCCAAATATTGTCCGATCCTAACAAACCGTACATCAATGGAAAGCGTATTCAGCTTTCAGATGATGTATAAATCTCAATTAAAAAAAATTAGACTTATGACTGGTTTTGTGGTCCAGGGTCACAATTGGGCTACTTTTAAACGGTTGCCGTGGGTTATGGTTTGACATATCCATAAATTGTATTGCTGAAATGCTTGTATTGAAATATTTTATATTCTACCAATGATAAATCTGCACTAGACATTCAGTTTTGTGAAGGAGAGCCACTGGTAAGGAACTTTGAGCTTTAAGCTGTGTTTATGATCACTAGTGGTTTTCAGTTTGCATAAAGGTGACTGTAAAATATGTACGTTAGGAAAGGGAATTGCATATTTTGAGTTTTTTCATTGGGCTACTTTTGTATGCAGACCTGGCAACCCCTGGCTCTGCGAAGCTGACTTCCAAACAAACAAAACTGTAATTCACTCCCATACGGTTGTCAATCCTGAAACTCTACAGTGTGTACATGGCCTATGAAAGTAAAAGAGTTGCATATTCCTAGTCGACTTTAAAGTTAAAAGTTTGTGTTCTCAGCACCGATTCTGATTACATGCTGGTTGAACAAGGAGTGAGTTTGAACTGATATGTTTTGGGAAGCAGTGAACAGACCTGCCTGTGAGGGAATATTGTTCCCGGAGGGGATGTGTTGCTTTTGTCCTTAATGAAAAACATTTCTCAACCAATTTATAGAGTGAAGACGTTCAGGGCTGTTTTGAAGCCCATTTGTTTAATTTATTTACTCAGAGTCTGTTGTTTTCTTACTGGAGTTTGTAAAAAAGTTTTTACAGAGAGATTTTACATGTGTACCGCCGTGAGCAACAATCTTCAAGAGTAAATCGGACCACCCAGGGATCTGTGTGGAGATTCAGCATTAAAATGTAGGGGAAAAGGCCATTGAACTATAGTGAGAGTTTGTTAAATTGTGGATTGTGACAAGTTCCTGTGAGATGTAGCTTGTCTAAAATTATGCCTGTGAAAAGTACTTGAAAAAAGTTTGAACCTTTACTTTAACCAAACCTGCATGTTGATAAAGTCATGCACATCAGCTTCCAGCTTTTCCTCTGATTCATGAATTCTTTTCAGACCATGTAACATTTCAAGTGGGTGCATTCATTTTTTCTTTAAAGGAGTTTGTGACCTAAAAATATAAATTGTCATTATGTCAGCTATGAATTTATATCTCTGCCTCATACGACTTTATTTCTCTTGTGGAACACAGAAATAAAAATCTTTACACATTTTTTTCCATACAATAACAGTCTATAGTGAACACTTCTGTCAAGGTCCAAAAAGGACAGAAACACAGCAGAAATGTCACATCAAAGTATTGTATGTGCTTTAACAGACACATTATGTGCTTTAACAGCATTTTATAAAATTTATTTGTTGTTTTTTTATTTTATTTTGGGGGCAAAACATTTAATGCAATGCAATACAATAATTATTGAGAGATGAAGAAAAAAATGTCCCTCAAAAGCCTGACGATCATATTTGAGACTCACATTTCAACATGATTTCACTAAAAAAAAAAAGATTTATGGATAATCAAGTAATGGCATGTAGTAGATTTTGTACAACAGCTTTTTAGCAAAGTTTTTGATTTTGTTAATAATTTAGAGGCCGATTTGCGTGTCAACTATGAGACAGTAGTCTTTAGGGTTAAAATTACAAGCAAAGGGTTTGAAAAAACATGAGGCAGAATAATGATGACAGAACTGCCCTTATTAGGTGAATTATTCCATTGAACTTGGTCATTCCAGATTGAATAAGTTCTTATTTTACAACCCTTGTAGATTTGTGTGCATTTTATTTATGGTCTTTTGCTTTTAATATATAGGACAGTCAAGGGAGGGAGTAACTGTGGGAATATAGTGGGGGAAATGTATTGGCACATAATGCAGTCTGGACTCACATCATCAAAAACCGAGCACTTGCTTTACCTGCCGTGCCATGGCTCCTTACATGTGTTTTTCATATCATTGTTGTTCTTCATGACCCAGTTGGCACAGGCACACTGCCTGACACAATGACATTCTCCTGTAAAGTTTCCTGGAGCAGCGTAAGAACATCCCTGAATACTCTTAACACCACACTTCAAGCCTGGGATGAGGCTCTTCAGCTGGAATGCTGTGTTTTGTTTTTGTGGGACATTTATTATTGATACTGACACTTTAAACTTTTGTTTCGGCTCATTTTGCTCCAGTGGACCAATGGCTGTTTGGATCCTCCAGGTGGTCCTTGATAAAACTGAGATGGGAGGTAATGTTATTGTTGGAGACCAGTGATTATTCAGCAATGCAAGTCTATCTTGTTCCTTTTCAGTAAATATATGAATTAGTGATGTAGACTGTGACCAAAGAGATTTGTTCATTGACTCTTTCACCAGTAGGGGGCGAATGAATACCTGAAAGCCAATGAAAGTCAATGCCAGTCACATTTGAAGACCCTTCACCAAGTTCTTTCATACTTCATGCTTTGAGGTTTCGCAGTGATTTAACTTTGAAAGGTCTCTGAGGAACCCTTACAGGGGTGTTAAATTTGCTCCATTTGTTTACTTTACTATGGGTTTATGGAGGCCAAAGTTGTTAGTGGCGGTATTGTAACCAAGTTACATCCACAAGAACGTCAACCCCCAAATATCTTTTCATCAGAGATTTATAAATGCACTCCTACAAACCTACAAACTCTCAACGTATCCCATGCGGTTTAGTAGTTTTTACAACAAATACAGTGAATGCTATATCCATGCATTCATTAAAAAGGCCACAAGTTGATGTACATTACAGAGATTTGACCATCGGAGACCATGCATTTTCCTTTGGCTTTTGTTTAATTAGCTTTTCTTTGTTTTCCATCACTAGGATGAAGGTCAGCCCATATTCTAGATCAAATTTGTGCTATACACTTAGCAGACTTTCTCTCACGATCCACCTCAATGTGTATGTGTCACGGTCTTAGCCGTGCATTAGCATGCATATGCAATGGCGCATGGTCCTCTTCATGTTAAACAGATGATTCATGTTTATTTCTGCTGTATTTTGTCGACGCCTGGCTGGTTTAAATCCATTTCCCTCAGAGCCTCGGAGTAAATCTGCCGAACTTTCAGACTTACAGAGCGTGAAGAGAATTAATGTCAGAGAGAATTGAAACATAAAACTAATCCTGACAGCTACAGACTTACGACACAATGGCAGATTCATTTTGTCCCACTCAAAACTGGAAATATGCTTTCTCTCACTGTCTATTGGTCTGAGGATTTGCATTGTCTTTAATGCAGCGGTTAGAACTTCATCTTCATGAATATAACTGCTAACAGAAGTTAAGCCAACATGAAACGGCTATTGCAACCTGTTTTACTGTCATAATGTGATGCATTCTGAATGAACCACACAATATTTAGTGGAAATAAAGATGCATAACCACATTTTTATTTTTCAGTCCATCGGGAATATGTGTTTTTGTACTAACCACTTTTAATATGGACACACAAATGATGTGTCACTGATTTGACTAAATAGCTGACTTGTGTGAATAAACTAGCACTTTATTTAGTTACTCTGTCATGCAACCATAAACTCTAACATTTCATCTAACATAACGTTTCAAATGTCAACATGTCTAACTCTAACATAACATTTCAAATTATTGTCAGAAAATCAAAAAGTAAAAGCCATCAGACAGATTGAAGTGTGTTTAGATGGGTTTGTCATTATAACGTGGTATTTATAGAGCATCCAGAAGTGGAACAGGTGTGTGTAATTATGTATTCAACCAATCAGCTGCCATCTCCTAAAGTGGCAATCAACCAATTATATCCACTAGAGTATATGGGTGGATGCAGATGAAATGCTAATGCAGCAACAGGTGTCTAATATGTTGGTTTGGTCTAATTTTTTCTTATTTTTTATTTTTTAAATGTTCACAGCTTGCTCATTTATCTTGTTTCTGTATAGGAATGCCCCATAAAAAGTATCTTGCTGTGTGTATTTTGATGCATGATCAATATCTGCTATTATTCTAAACATCTTCTATTAGTTTTACACAAAATTGGATTTAAATACATATTTTAAAGTAATTTTAAACCCACTTTCTTTTTTTATTATTATTATTTTTTCTTTTTAGTTTCATTTTTCACCATCCATTAATGTGGAGGAAGTGATTTAAAAAATTGTGACTTTCTTGTTTTGGATGTTTTGAGATATATATATATATATATATATATATATATATATATATATATATATATAGGCAAGTTTATTTATATAGCATATTTCATACACAGTGTTAATTCAAAGTGCTTTACATAAAAGAGTGCTCTAAAAAATAATACTCACAACAATAAAAACAAGGAATTTAAAATAATAATAATAATAATAATAAAAACAAGGAAATTATATAAAAAGTGACTTAAAATGAATTTAAAACAGTTAAGAATAGAAAATGAGTATGCTTAAAATACAGTGCAATTAGTTCGAACGCAGCACAGTGCTCATTCAACAAATGCACAGCTAAACAGATGAGTTTTGAGTCTGGATTTAAATGTGGCTAATGTTTTAGCACATCTGATCTCTTCTGGAAGCTGGTTCCAACTGCGGGCGGCATAATAGCTAAAAGCAGACTCCCCTTATTTTGTGTGAACCCTTGGTATTTCTAACTGACTCGATCCTAATGATCTGAGTGGTCTGTTAGGTTTATATTCAGTGAGCATATCTCCAATGTATTTAGGTCCTAGGCCATTGAGTGATTTATAAACATGTAAAGGTACTTTAAAATCAATCCTAAATGTAACTGAAAGCCAGTGTAAGGACCTGAGGACTGGTGTGATATGCTCAGATTTTCTGGTTCTAGTCAGAATCCTGCCAGCAGCGTTCTGGATGAGCTGCAGCTGTCTAATGGTCTTCTCCGGAGGCCGGTGAGGAGACCATTACAATAATACACCCTGCTGGTGATAAAGGCATGAACAAGTTTCTCCAAGTCTTGACTGGAAACAAAACATCTAATTCTTGCAATGTTTTTGAGATGATAGTATGCTGATTTAGTTACTGCTTTGACATGACTACTAAAACTAAAGTCTGTCTGAAGTATTACCCCAAGATTTTTGACTTGATTTTTAGTTGTTTGACCCCTAGAGTCAAGGTATGCATTCACCTTGAGAACTTCATCTTTGTTTCCAAATGCAATGACTTCAGTTTTCTCCTGGTTTAACTGAAGAAAGTTCTGGCACATCCAACTGTTAATTTCATCAATGCATTGGCAGAGGGAGTCAATGGGGTTATGGTCATTTGGAGATAAGGCTAGGTAAATCTGGGTATCATCAGCATAGCTGTGATTTTGTGTGAAAATTTGGTTCTTTCTCATGATTTTTCAAATGCATATTTGATTTATGTATATTAAGGGTGTGTGATATATATTTTCTGTGATAATATCGTAATTGTTGTTTTAACGATGTGCGATTTGACATTACCGCGTATTTCGCAAAAAAACATTCAAAACACACCTACAGAGTGCACGCATACATTGCGCGAAGTCTAGGCTAGTGCGCATGCGTAGAGTGTGTTCTTTCACTCAAAGACTAGGGACTTGCTTTCACTGCACTTTCACTACATTTAGAATGATCACAAAATTAAAGACATGGGGGCAGAAAATGATAATATGCGCTATTTATACCACATCATATAGCCTAGTTAATCAATTTCACACAAAGAGTAACGAAAAATAACGCTCCAAAAATTACCGTGATTACAAATGTGATATAGATTTTTTTACAACAATTCAATAAACAAGAAGTTAATTAACTTTAGTTAAGTTAATAGACTTATGTTTTAGACACCATATTTTCTTTTATTGCTTTATTTCGACAAAAATCACTCCAAATACAGCAACAGCAGTTTTGCGTCTCTGAGCAACATGAGGACGTTTCATTCCTGAATGAATCAACCGTTTGAATGATTCGGTTCAATCGCAATGACTCACTTATTAACAGTGACTTTCTGCTGGCAGTTTTAATTTCACATTTAACTCTTAACTGTCACCGTCCACCCTGTGGGACGCCTACGTTTACTTCACTATTTTACAATTAAATCCTAATCTAATCATGACAAACTATATATCGTTGGAAAGGTCTAAGACTCCTAAATAGGTATTTTACCACTTTTTTTGTTAAAAAATTATGTAGGAAAAGTAATAGATTAATTTATGACAAGAGTGCACCTGAAAAATCTACATCATAACAGGAGTTCTGACCTTTGTCACAGAAAGTCTTCTTATTGCCTTTTTCTCTATCACGCTTTAGAAATCATAAGAAATTATATATCAGTTGAAAACTTAAAATCTCAAAATTCATCCTTTGAAAACAATTTTAAAATCAGACATTGCATTACCATGGAAATGGTACATCAAAATCACGTTGGAAAATGTTTTCATTCACGAATTATAAAAAAATAAGTTTGGATAGTGCACTATCATGTCTGTGTTCAAAACTGTGAGTGACAGTTAAGGGGTTAAAGTATCTTTATTATTTAAATAATTTCAAATATCAGTATTTAACGTTTTATGTTTAATATATCAAAACATGATTTTATTTTATTATTGATTTTTTTGTTTTTGTTTTCTCTGCATTGCAAAGATGAATTTTGTTGATAATTTAATTAATTTGCTTGGTAACAGCCCAAAAGTTTTATTATTCTACTTCACTGATTAAATGTAAGAATTTGACTCAAAAGATAATGGACACTTTTAGAATAAAATAGCCTTTTAAAGGTAAAAATGCCCATAAAATGTAAAAATTATAGTTTAAACTTAAATTAACTTAATTAATTTCTATCAGTGTGAACTGACCACCACACAGAATATGAAGACTATCAAAAACTTTAGGAGTCAGCTGTCCACGACAGTCCTTAAGGTACCAGCACAGTAACATACTGCAAAATATCATCTAATTATTGTTATCGATAAAATCCCAGAAAATATTGAGATATAATTTGTTGTCAATATCGCACACCCCTAATATATGTGTGTATATATATATATATATATATATATTTATGCACACACACACACACACACACACACACACACAATTTAATTCAATTCAAAATTGCTTTATTGGCATGACTGTAAAAAATACAATATTGCCAAAGCTTGAAATATACGTGGAGAAATATAATAACAATGAAAAGATCAAAATAATAGAATAAAAACTTAAATAAACAGTGTAACAAATAAGAACTTGTGTGAACATTTGATACCACATTTCAACACACACAGGCTGAGGGTCACTGTGGCAGACAGTAGGGAAACACACTGAGGTCAGACATAATTCACATATTACACATGTACATGTATATTATGTACATTCACCTGCTGTCTCTCAGGCTGTGGGACGTCCACACGTATCTCGCAGCCAATGCTGCTGTCTGTCCCTCTCCTAGTATTATCTTTATTAGTTCCTCTTCAGTCATGGCTGTAAAGTTCTTTATAATGTTTGTGAATTTGTTTATGCATATGTCTCTGATTGATTTAAATTGGTAACAGTGAAGTAGGAAGTGTGTCTCTCCTGCCTCACAGTGAGCACACACTCTTTGCTCTCTGGGTAACCAGCTCTTTCTGTGTCTGCTGGTCTCGATTGCTAGTCTGTGCTCACTGAGCCTGTACTTGGTCAGGATCTGTCTCTGCTTTGTGTCTTTGACACTCTGGAAATATTCTTCTAATTCATATTTTGATTTTATTGTTCGATAGAGTTGTAATTTACTTTGTGTTGTGGACACACACACACACACACACACACACACATATATATATATATATATATATATATATATATATATATATATCCAAAACCAGAAAGTCACAATTTTATGATTTGTCACCGATTTGTTTTCAGAGAAAATGCATTTCTTATTCGTCTTTGTCTGGTTTTAGGGTCATCCTGGATCACTGAAGGTGCTGATTGAAGTGGATGGAGAGCAACTGCTACTTGCTTTGCAGAAAAATGAGTAAGTCCTTCATTAATCTGTCACTTTACCAAATGTGTACAATAGTATGATGGTAACAGAAGGTAATAGCATGGTACTTTGATATATATATTATGACAGGGGTTTTCAATATTTTAAATGCCGCAGACCCCCAAATATGATCATCCTCTTGTGAAGGACCCCATCATAAAATAATAAAAAAAAAATGTTATAAATATGTGAAAAAAAAAAATATATATATATTCTATATTTATTTCTATTACATTATGTTTTTTCTAACCCCCTGTAGTACTGTACTGTTAGAATTAACTAAATTTATTTAGTCATTTATTTATTTTAATCACTTTTAAAATAAATTTGAATCATTTGTTTGCATTTAATTAGTAGTTATTCATTTTTACAGACTTCTTAGCAATCCTGTGCAGATACATGGTCGCTTACAGAATATCATAGTATTTATTTTGTACACATTCTTTCATCCTAATCTGAATCCATTTATAGATATAAATGCATGACGTCTGTGTTGACAGTTCCTTTTGTATGATAGAAAATGCCCTTCTCAATTGTATCATAGTTTCACCACTATACAATCACTTTAAAACATAATCTGAAACTTTCTGCCATTTTATTTGTTTATTTATTTTTTATTACAGTTCGGGCTAATACTAAATTGCAGTTTTATTGTACTCTTTTTGTGGTAGTTTTGAGGTTTTATCAAAGTTTTGACCATTTGACCTAGAACATGCAGTAAGTGTTGCAGTAATATATGCATAAACTTTTGCCATTTGAATATGAAATACTATGGGGCCACAGTTTGTTGACACACTTATCTAGTGTATATTCAACAGGCTTGTCAGTTCTTGCATCAGTGTGTTGATCAGAATAAAATATCAGAGAAGCTGTTAGTTCAGTCCGTATTTTAGTTTGGTGTTTGATTCCTACATAAGGCACTGTAGTATATCTCTGTCTGCCTTGTAAGAGTCCATGTATTTTTGCTTTTGAAGGTTGAGCTGATGCTCTAATTCTGTGTTTCAGAAGTGTTAGACCAGTGTGGAGCGGTCAATCAGGTCGGTGTAATTGAAGCTCATGTCAGACGAACCCTTGCCGGCTCTGTTTTGAATGCAAATGAACATTCGCCTTGACAGCTTCATGCCGGAGGCGACAAAACGCCACAAGGGTCTAATTTCTGAATCTACCGAATCCCATGCTCTTCATTTGGCGTGCAGCATATCATCCAGAGCGAGACGGTGGGAGTGTAGGTATGAAGGGTAGGTGAGCAGTAGTGATGTAACTGAGGTCTGAGAACTCAGCTCTGAATTTATTCAGGTTGATACTAATCTTCACGGTGAGAGTGATTGAAAACCCTTCTCTGGTAACATGGAGCATGTGTGAATGTGAACCAGAGCGTGAAGAGGAAAAAAGAAACATTCAGAGACTACGGCATATTTAAAGTTGCAGGGGGGTGAAATTATACGATGTAAGTGACCTTGAAGTTATAGACTTATAGACTAACTAGAAGTTATAGGCTGCATGCACAGTGCTTTTAAATGCGGTCCAGATCTTGTTTTCTTATACGAGACAGGACACTAAATTATGTTTTCAGTTCTGATCTTGGCCACCGTGACTTCAAAGTGCACATTGTGCAAAATCTGAGTCCGATTTGGAGTCATTTGATGTAATCAGATCTACTTGTTCAGACATTGTATCAATATATGTCATGCTAATGATGATTTCAGTATTTACTGGATCAGAAATACAAGAAAAAAACAGTAATATAGTGAAATATTATTACAATCTAAAATAACTGTTTTCTATGTGAATATGTAAAATGTAACTTATTTCTGTGATCAAAGCTGAATTTTCAGCATCATTACTCCAGGCATTCTAATGTGCTGATTTGCTGCTAAAGAAACATTATTATTATTATTATTATTATTATTATTATCAATGTTGAAACAGTTGCGTTGCTTCATATTTTTGTGGAAACCGTGAAACATTTTATTTTTCAGTATTATTTGATGAATTCAAAGTTCAAAAGGACAACATTTATTTGAAATAGAAATCTTTTGTAACATTATAAATGTCTTTATTGTTACATTTTGAACAGTATTTTATATAAATATGAAAACCAGTATTGCCATAAAGCCTGTTTTCCACGAAACTTCAGTGTTATTGTGACTTTTGGCTGAGGTTGCAGTGGTCAGACAGTGTTGTGTGGAAATTAAATCCAGCATTTGTTATACTGTATAAGGAAGAGAGCGAGTGTGAGATGTCGTGTGAGTCTCCTGCTCCAGTGAAGCTGATGAATTCCAGTTGTTGAAACTGGATGAAGCAAAGCGGAGCAGAAAAAACATTCGTCAAATGAAATTATCAAAATTGAAAGCTCAGATTTGTTTTTCAAACTCTCTGATTTCAGCACAAGAAGTTCACAACGTTGTGGGAGGTGCTCAGCACACTGATTTACAGGGTCAAAGACTTCAGTTCTTTCTTATAAGCAGCAATGACGCACATATGATGACCGCCGGTTTATGTTTCTCATTTTCCTATACTCTTTTAGTCTATGAATGCTTGATCACAGTTTAGTCACTGTAAGACTATGGCCGAGACAAAGCAGTAGACTTTAAATGAAATAGGTTATGCATGTTTTCTGTAGGAAACACAAGTACAGCATGAGTCCTGTATTAAGTTAGAAACAGTCTTAATAGAACATGATATTTTAAGGGTCAAGGGTCATGCGTGTGTTTATTATAGGCATAGTCTATTATTTAGTCACCCTCAAGTTGTTTCAAACCTGTATAAGTTTTGTTCTGCTGACCACAGAAGAAGATATTTTAAAGAGTTGCTGGTAACCACTGACTTCCATGGAAGGGAGAAAAATACTATGGAAGTCAACTGTTTGCTTACCAACATTATTTCATTGAATTCCATAGTATTTTTGTCCCCCTACTATGGAAGTCAATGGCTACCGCAACTGTTTGCTTGCCAACGTTCTACCACTGACTTCCGTAGTATTTTTTCCCCCCCTACTATGGTTGTCAGTGGCTACCGCAACTGTTTTCTTACTAGCATTGTTTCGTTGATTTCCATAGTATTTTTCCCCCTTTTTTCCCCAAGTCAGTTGCTACTAGCAACTCTTCAAAATATCTTCTTTTGTGTTCAACAGAAGAAAGAAACTCATACAGGTTTGGAACAACTCGAGGATGAGTAAATGATGACAGAATTTTTATTTTTGGGTGAACTATGCCTTTTTAATGGAAGACAATAACAAGACATATAAAGCTGAATTAAACCGTCAGAAATCTCTGTACGAGTTCCCCAAACTCAGTTCATCTAGACAAGAACATGAATTGAATTTAATCTTCTTGATTTTATTCAAAGCCCCTAATTAAGTTGTATAAGTAAATTTAATTTCTGTGAATAACCTGAACTTGAAATGGACTTAAAATTGGATCTTTTCCTCTTCAAAGAATAGAACAAAGTACATTATTCATCTGCCTAGTCAAATACAAAAGTATAATTTTGTGAACAGTGGGGTGGCATCACTCCTGTAGTTTCTGACATTGTAGGGAGAATTGAATTGTAGGGTGCGTTTATGGTGTAACACTAACTAGGGCGCATCAGTATATTCAGTATGTTAGTGTACAGGTTATTTAGTGCATTATTTTTCTGCATACTCAAGTTACAATCTTAATTGGACCTGTAATATTTAATTGAAATGAAACAAGCCTGTGGAAGTGATTTTTGGACTGTTCCCATGGTAACGCGAGGGGCGTGTGAGATAGAGACACAGGGGTGGAAAAGGAGACAACCTCAGTGGAAAGCCTCTCATGAGCGCTGGAGACGTGTTATTATCAGAGACATGACCTCTCCATGTGTCAGACAGCAGAACAAGAGCTCCACAACACCTTCTCACATTATCATGAAGCGATAAACCCAAGCGGATGATGAATACGGACTCCTGCAAAGTGTTTCAGATGGATCACAGAGGCTGATTCGGAGGAACGTTAGAAAGGAAGATAAGATTCACATGTAACTTAATGATAAAGTCTAAGCAAACCACTTTTCAAACTTGTGAGAAAGTTCTGTAAAAAGAAAAAAATATATATGTGTTTACTTTGGCACTATTGAGTAAATACTGACTGTTACTTTAATCCAGCAGTGGCATTTCTATTATAATCTCACAAACACGTTCAGCTGCACAGACTGAAAGATGCTTATAGCAGTGCATCCACAGAGACACAAAGACTCATCTGGAAAAGAGTTTCAGCATAACTGGAGCTGTAATGTGATGAACAGAGAGGAGAAGAGAAGAGAAGAGGCCCTGATTCATGTTGACTTGGATCCAAAAAATATCTGTGTCAAATAACAGTCAACTGAGAGTGTATCACAAAAGAAACCTGAGTCAACTTTTAAGTTAATGCAATATAAATGCAAGGAGAACTGACTTATTTTGCACTAAATTCAGTTCTGAGTCAACTAAAAAAGTGCAAGTGTGAACACGCAGTTTTTGCTCATTGTTTTGATGTTTCGATGGGACTTCAGCCTTGATATTTGAGCAGCAGTTCCATGCGATGCTGACTGTTGATCATGTCACAATTGAAACTGCAATCTGATTTTCTGACCAAATCATGCACAGATGAAAGCATTAGGCACTCAAAGAATAAGGGTGAGAAATCTCTGAAGAAATGAGCGCAGAGCTGGAAAGACGAGAGAGCAGCAGCACAATGAGGCTCGAGTCATGAAAGAGAATGAGAGATGAGCGAGAGAGTGTTTGTAAGACATCCATATAAAAGACAAGAAAATGATGCTTAAAGAGACGGAAGACTGCGACAAACACTCCTCCTCCTCCTCCTCGATCTGCATCTTGAGGGTTTATGTGATGTTTTCTGGGTTTCCCCTCTAATTAATTTGTAATGTCAAGGAGCCGGTTCCCTGCGTTAATGACCGTTGTAAGACGGCAGATAACTGGAGCTCTTGATAAGCCCGTCTGAAATGCTGTTATGAGGCTCAGCACTTGAAGGTCTTGTTTTTCCAGGCTCATGTGCACTAATGAAGAGCTGGAGTCATGGAGCTGCATCATCTGCTAACAGTGGTACGGGTACAAAGAACTGTATTACCATAATCACTTGCCTGTAATGAAGTAATGTAAAGAAAAACTTTGGATGTGGATGTTTGGATGTTGGATGTTTAAAAATGTGAAAAAATATGAATTATTATTATAATAACTTATTATTAATACATAAATATAATATAAATATTATAAAATATGAAATAATGAATTTATGTAATAATAATTACGCAAGTAATATTTAATTACACAAACACACATAATTTTTAGCCTATTGACTAAAAAACATACTACGTGAAAAATACACCCCTAAGTGAAAATGTCCAAATTGGGCCCAAAGTGTCAATATTTTGTGTGGCCACCATTATTTTCCAGCACTGCCTTAACCCTCTTGGGCATGGAGTTCACCAGAGTTTCACAGGTTGCCACTGGAGTCCTCTTCCACTTCTCCATGACGACATCACGGAGCGGATGGATGTTAGAGACCTTGTGCTCCTCCACCTTCCAGTTGGGTTTAGGTCTGGAGACATGCTTGGCCAGTCCATCACCTTTACCCTCAGCTTCTTTAGCAAGGCAGTGGTCATTTTGGAGGTGTGTTTGGGGTCGTTATCATGTTGGAATACTGCCCTGCGGCCCAGTCTCCGAAGGGAGGGGATCATGCTCTGCTTCAGTATGTCACAGTACATGTTGGCATTCATGGTTCCCTCAATGAACTGTGGCTCCTCAGTGCCGGCAGCACTCATGCAGCCCCAGACCATGACACTCCCACCACCATGATTGACTGTAGGCAAAACACACTTGTCTTTGTACTCCTCACCTGGTTTCCGCCACACACGCTTGACACCATCTGAACCAAATAAGTTTATCTTGGTCTCATCAGACCACAGGACATGGTTCTTCTGTATGGTCTTGGCCACCGTGCCACAGCTCAGTTTCAGGGTCTTGACAATCTTCTTATAGCCTACGCCATCTTTATGTAGAGCAACAATTCTTTTTTTCAGATCCTCAGAAAGTTCTTTGCCATGATGTGCCATGTTGAACTTCCAGTGACCAGTATGAGAGAGTGAGAGCGATAACACCAAATTTAACACACCTGCTCCCCATTCACACCTGAGACCTTGTAACACTAACGAGTCACATGACACCGGGGAGAGAAAATGGCTAATTGGGCCAAATTTGGACATTTTCACTTAGGGGTGTACTCACTTTTGTGGCCAGTGGTTTAGACATTAATGGCTGTGTGTTGAGTTATTTTGAGGAGACAGCAAATTTACACTGTTACACAAGCTGTACACTCACTACTTTACATTGCAGAAAAGTGTCATTTCTTCAATGTTGTCACATGAAAAGATATAATAAAATATTTACAAATATGTGAGGGGTGCACTCACTTCTGTGAGATACTGTATATACAGTGAGGAAAATAAGTATTTGAACACCCTGCTATTTTGCAAGTTCTCCCACTTAGAAATCATGGAGGGGTCTGAAATTGTCATCGTAGGTGCATGTCCACTGTGAGAGACATAATCTAAAAAAAAAAATCCAGAAATCACAATGTATGATTTTTCAACTATTTATTTGTATGATACAGCTGCAAATAAGTATTTGAACACCTGAGAAAATCAATGTTAATATTTGGTACAGTAGCCTTTGTTTGCAATTACAGAGGTCAAATGTTCCTGTAGTTTTTCAATGTCGCAATACATGGCCCCGGTCATCCTCTCCTTAATACAGTGCAGTCGCCCTGTCCCATGTGCAGAAAAACACCCCCAAAGCATGATGCTACCACCCCATGCTTCACAGTAGGGATGGTGTTCTTGGGATGGTACTCATCATTCTTCTTCCTCCAAACTCGTTTAGTGGAATTATGACCAAAAAGTTCTATTTTGGTCTCATCTGACCACATGACTTTCTCCCATGACTCCTCTGGATCATCCAAATGGTCATTGGCAAACTTAAGTCGGGCCTGGACATGTGCTGGTTTAAGCAGGGGAACCTTCCGTGCCATGCATGATTTCAAACCATGACGTTTTAGTGTATTACCAACAGTAACCTTGGAAACGGTGGTCCCAGCTCTTTTTAAGGTCATTGACCAGCTCCTCCCGTGTAGTTCTGGGCTGATTTCTCACCTTTCTTAGGATCATTGAGACCCCACGAGGTGAGATCTTGCATGGAGCCCCAGTCCGAGGGAGATTGACAGTCATGTTTAGCTTCTTCCATTTCTAATGATTGCTCCAACAGTGGACCTTTTTCACCAAGCTGCTTGGCAATTTCCCGTAGCCCTTTCCAGCCTTGTGGAGGTGTACAATTTTGTCTCTAGTGTCTTTGGACAGCTCTTTGGTCTTGGCCATGTTAGTAGTTGGATTCTTACTGATTGTATGGGGTGGACAGGTGTCTTTATGCAGCTAACGACCTCAAACAGGTGCATCTAATTTAGGATAATAAATGGAGTGGAGGTGGACATTTTAAAGGCAGACTAACAGGTCTTTGAGGGTCAGAATTCTAGCTGATAGACAGGTGTTCAAATACTTATTTGCAGCTGTATCATACAAATAAATAGTTAAAAAATCATACATTGTGATTTCTGGATTTTTTTTTTTAGATTATGTCTCTCACAGTGGACATGCACCTACGATGACAATTTCAGACCCCTCCATGATTTCTAAGTGGGAGAACTTGCAAAATAGCAGGGTGTTCAAATACTTATTTTCCTCACTGTATATATATATATATATATACATTTTATTATACGCAATAATATAATTATTGGAGCAATTATATGCAAAAATGTATTATTATTATTATTATTATAAAGGACACTTCACACCCTGGACATTCATTCTTTGAATTGCTGCCGTCAGGTAGATGGTATAATTAAAACAAGGATTAATAGATTCAAGAACAGTTTTTATCCTACAGCGGTTACCACGCTCAATGCTGCTAAAACATAATTTGATGTGCAAGAAGAGATCGGGGCAATAATGATAGAATGTATGCTGTGTGTGTGTTTTATTATTTATTTATTTTTTACTATTTTAGCTGTTTTATGTTTGTTGATCATGAGTGATGCATTGACTGGATGGCACTTTAATTTTGTTGTACAGGTTACAATGACAATAAAGATTTTAAACTTGAAACTATTATTATTATTATTATTATTATTATAAAAGGAATTTTCATTATTTATTTATTTTTAATGTGTTTAACCTGTATTACACTGCATTGCGCAATATTTTATTCTAGGCCTAGATTTGATGTCGTGCATTATCTACTTTCATATTTGATTTAAAAGGAACAGCTGTAGTTGTTCAAAACTGGGTTAATTGATGTGGTGTGTGTGTCTTTTAGTTGCATTTTCTTCTTTTATTTAGTACTAAATGTGCTGCCAGAATTACAGATGTGCAGAATTGTTCTTTTGATAATAGATTTCATTTTAAAAGCATTAAATTACTTGCACAGAATGGCATTCAGGCATTACTCATGTCAGCTGGCCATTATACAGTTTTCATTAACATTTCTCCATATTTTATGTTCTGTACAGTGACTTCATGCTTTTACTGACCAGCTCGAGTTCTTTATCCTTATAAGGTGGACGTATGAACCACACAAATCAAAAGATGGATTTTGGGAGTTGAAATGGAGCCATTTGCATTGTTCTGTATAATGAGTCGTCAGTGTAATAGAGAGAAATATTAGCTCTGTTCAAAGCCTGGTGATCTGTTCATGTTTGGTGTGAGTGAGGGGATTCAGAAAAACCACTGGCCATAAATAGCTCTTACCACACATGAAACTGGATTTTGCATTATTTTTAATAAAAAAGTATTTTCATGACTTATGTTGAGCAGTGTTTGATCTTCTACATGACCAAAGTATACTGACGTTCCTCATCTAATGACGAAAAGGGAGTTACAGCAAAAGGCAAGACTTTCAGTGAACAGTAACTTAAATCTCAGTCTCTTCCTCACACTAATTTATCATGTGTTATATTAGTATCTTTCATAGGTTTTGTTAATATTTTAAATTAATATAATTGAATTTTAATATGTGTGTGTAATGTAATATATCTATGTAATATAATGTCATATAATTAGTTATTATATATAATTAATATTATGTTTGAACGTATAATTATATGATTTAAAATTGAATAATAAAATATAAGAATAAATAGATTAGAAATATTTTTGCATGCTGATAAATAAAGCTCCAATGAGCCAAGGCTAAATAAAGTAAAGTAAAGTAAAGTAAAGTAAAGTAAAGTAAAGTAAAGTAAAGTAAAGTAAAGTAAAGTAAAGTAAAATAAAATACATAAAAAATATGTTTTAGTTATGTTAAAAAAACTTAAAATAAAATAAATAAAATATGTATTAGTTATGTTAAAAAAAATAAGATATCACTTGTATTTATTTATTTTATAACTTTTTGGAAAAACATGAGAAGAAATGAATAATTTGGTGGTGAATTATTGCTTTAAAGTGCCCCTATTATGAATTTTTGAAAATTACCTTTCATGCAAAATATGAAAATTTCATTACCCATACTAGGGGCACTTTAAATTTTTAGCAAAGACTTGTATGTTTTTAATCTTGTTGTCTAATATACCTGGCGTTGTATGTAAAGAATATTGTCGGCACTTTGATGAGTTGCTTTTGTTCCTCTTTTTAAGTCGCTTTGGATAAAAGCATTTGCTAAATGCACGAATGTAAATGTCTGCATAAATGTTTCATGTTCCATCTATCACACTAAACACATTTGAGTGTGTGTGTGTGTGTGTGCGTGTTTTTTCCTCACTCGCTCGTCTCACATCCTGTCTTCTCTCTGACACGCAGCTTGACCTCAGACAGAGCATCCTGTTGCCCTGCAGAGTCTCTTGACCTTTGACCTTGGCGCAGTGGCCCCTCAGTCCGACAGCCTGTGCTGAATAAGCATTTGAAAGAGACTGTCTGTTTTGGCCGGTCTGTAGGGGTTACAGATTACAAAAAACACCAAGCAAACAAAACCTCTTGCTTCCGCCCCATTTGACCGGCGTTCACCCCTGAGTCCTGAAGATCTGCTGAGGAAACCGAACCCGGCTTTAGTGCTTTTCCTTTTGTTTGCTGATTTCAGGGGGTTTGGTTTGAGGCGGTGGGTTGCTCTCGAGCAGCGTTTCCTCCACTCGCGCTCTTTAAAGCACAATAAAAGAGGAGCAGGGGCTTGTGGGAGTCTTTCCCTAGCGCTCATGCAGAAAGCAGATGTTGAGTCTTGCGGTGCTGAGCACGAGTCTGGGGTTTGGCTTCAGACGGACGGGTGTGAGAGTTCCCTACAGGGACGCCGATGAAAGCTGAACGTACTGACACTCGAGCTACAGGAAGTGCTGCATGTGTGTAGCTGGGAAAGACAGCAAGAGTGTTTGTGAGGAATCGCTGAGTCCGGAGGAAGTTAGATCTGAGAACACATGTAGAGGCGGAGAGATGATGTACTGTTGGTATTTAAGGATGATTTTGCATTGGAGTAAAGCACAAATAATGTGTGTGTGTGTGTGTGTGTGTGTGTGTGTATTTTTAATGGAAGCGCTGAGAAGTAGTATTATTGTTTTATACAAATAATTATATATTTATTTAGCAGTATAATATAATAATAAAATAATATAAATATTTTATTTGAAATAAATTAAGATTAATTATATATATGGTATATTAAATATAATAATTAAATATTTAATTATAGATAAATTATAGAAAGAGAGATATATGCATGCACACACGTGTGTGTATGTTTGTTTATTTTTATTTTACAATCATACAATTATTCAGTTACTAGTATTGATGTATTTGTATATCATAGTGATATATAATACAATAATGTAATTATTATATATATATATATATATATGCATATATATATATATATATATATATATATATATATATATATTCGTATATAAAAATTGTATATATTATGTATATATAAAATATATAAACTATCGAAATATAATGTAATATAATTAGTTTTATATTTTGTTTATGCATATAATTATATCTTATATTATTTTCACAGTTATACAATTATTTGTATTATTATATTTGTATATATTATAATGATATATTATATAATAAAACATAATAAATAGATTAATACATCGAAACACGTTTGCATACTGAGAAATGAAGCCCCATTGGCCCAGGCTATAGAAAATGAACAATAAAAATAAAATCTATTCATTTATATGTATTTATTGGTTTTTATTGTTATTTCCACTATTTAGTAAAAGAAGAAGCAAAAGAGTAAAGAAAGAGGTCACCTGGGTGTTTTATTAGTTAATTTATTTAGAAACTGTTCTTTTATGCATGCATTTGCTGCATCAGAAGAATAATGAGGCTGACGGTTTGAAGTCATTCGTTCCAGTGCAGAGTTTTCATGAATATAGATGCTGTGATTCATACGCGTTTGCATTTGTAGAAAGATTGGTAATTTAGACACAACCACAGACTCCTTGAGTGCAAATGAAATGTTTTTTTGAGAGCTAGAGCGAAGGACACTCGAGTGCTTCCGGACACGATGCATTGTTCATTTGCCATCAGGTGAATTATGAGGACAAAACACTATTTTTCCAGCCGAAGCGAAGGACTCGTCTAGACAGAGCTCTATAGGGGTTTCCAGGAATCAAGGTTCAGCATGACACGCAACCAAATGGACGGCTTATGATTCAGCACATGGAGTAAAACCAACAAGTAAAACCATTCCAGATTTGACTTGCATGCTGAGAAAATGGCAGATTCATTTCTGCATCAGCAGTGTCATTAAAATAATGTTGTCAAATAATTACTAATTCATCCAAAAAGTGAAGATTCTGCCATCATGTACTCACCCTCATGTCTTTCTTTCTACTACTTTTGTGAAAAATCTATTTAGTTTTTCTATTTACCAGCCTGTGTCTTTTCCATTGTATGATTCAAATGAAGAAGGAAAGTCTGAACGACATGAGAGTGAATAGTTGATGACAGAATCATTGCTTTTTGCAGAATTTTTCTTTCTACGCTGAAAAAAAGAAACAATTTTTGCTCAGAAATTGCTAGAAAATTTCACAAATAATTACAGAGAATTGGCTAGTGTTACATTGAATTAAACATGGCATTTTGATAGAGCAAAACATCATCTGTCCATAATATAATATAATATAAGTTGTATTTTATTTATAGTTTTATAATTATTAGTATTATTATAGTCGTATATAATATTTATTATATTAAAATTATATATAATTTTTTCTTTTATTTATTTTTATATATATGAATCTGAATTATTCATTCTACACTGAAAAAAATGGTGTTAAAATAATTTTCAATCAGAAATTGCTTGTACATTTTACAGAGAAGATTTACATTTTGCAAATGGCGCACTGAATTTAACATCAGATTTTTAGCTAGAAAGATTGAAATATTTTCTTGTCAAACTTACTCCAATAATCTTCAAAAAAATCATTTTTACAATGTATACAGATGTTATGCTCTGAAACATCTCTGTTCTTATGTTACTCAGGTTGTTTGGGGGGATTTTCGTTTAATTCGGGATTTATTAGACATCAGATGAACAGTTGAGACAGAACTGGCGTGTCTTATATGCTGTTCAAATGAATCAGTAAATAAAGTATTCCCAGATGCTTGTGACTGGCTCACGGAGCAGGATTGTTTTCATATATCATATTCTTGCTACTTTTAGCAGATGTGAGGCCGTTTGAAAGGTAGGCCATCCGAATGCTTTTTCAAACGGACATAATGAACACGCCGAGGCCCGAAGGGAGAACAACAGTGGGTCCAAAATACAAGAAGGAGATGAAAGATCTTCCAGGATCTGGTGTGATGGATTGGGACTGAGGTGCATCACAGGGGTTTAGGTCTTGGCTTTGACGTTCAGGCTAATTCGGTACCTTTGGCCGTGACTTCATAAGCTTTCGCACCAAAAATGAAAGTTGGACTCATAAAAAAGGCTTTTTGATTTGTATTTTATGTGATGCTCATTGCGCAAGCGTGAGAGAAGCAAATCCACTGCTGAAATGAGTTTTAAGTGTTAGCATCTGTGGGATGCCATCCAGGAGCTGTTGATCAGGCGAATTTAGGCGATACATTTGCATGTGCTTATGAAAAACCTTTGATTTGTTATTTTTGATTGTTAACACGTTACATGAGATCATTTACCAGAGACATTCGTCACGAATGACACACACTAGCCTCGCAATAACCTCTCGATTTATGTTTTTATTTTTGATTCGATTTTTTTTCCTGACTTTTCTAAGAGTGTGTGGCAAAAATGGCGACGCTATCGCAGATGAAAAGAACTGTGATTTAAAGAAACGTGCACACCCATACTCGTAATATTTGCGTGTGCGATGACAGATGTGTTAATGCGGCCAGATGTGCCCGAAGATCCCGTACTTCAGAGGAGAGTTTGCGTTTTGTATGTTCTTATTGTTGTGGGTTTGGGGTTTCATGAAGAGATGTTTTCATGCTGAAGTTTTGTTCTGTTTGGCAGTACAATGACTGCAAATGGAGAAATACATCATTGATAAATATCATATTTGAAAACACATCATACGCATAAGAACAAAAAATCACAAATGAGGTCTCAATTGTTTCTGCTAGACAGCAATGAGATTAAATGGACAACAAATAAAGACCTCTCAGAACGTTCTGGCAAGGTTTCTAAAAGAACAAATGTTAATAGAATGTTCGTTCAAAGTTATCTGGTCTTTAATAATGTTTTCAAATGTTAGCACAAAAATGTTACTTATACATTGTTTATGGAACCTTTTTTCGGAATTGTTTTAGATGGACATTCGTGTAACTATTAAATGTAACTGCTTTTTTTTAGAATGTTCAAAGAAAATTCAAAAGTAGCATTCCTATAATGTTTGCAAATGTTTCCTTAACGTAAACGGATTTAAAACATTTAAAAAACGTGACATTTTGAAACTGAACATTCAAGAATAACGTTTTCATACCTTACCATATTTTTGTTAGCGGAGTTGCTTCTCAGATGTTTCTCCTGAGAAAAAGAGAGCGGTAATCTCACAGAGTTTCAACATTTGCCCAGATGAAATGATTTTCTAGCTCTGTACTGTTACTGTATATCAATAATTTAGCCGTTTGTGTATATTTTGTTTCGCTTACGTAACTGAAAAAATTCAAGGAGATAAATCTACTTTATCTGACCCTTTAAATGACTTGTGGGTGTTAATTTAGTCAAAATAAACAAAAATGATTAATTGCGTAAAATTACGTTAATTAGAACATGACTGCATTTTTAGGTTTTCTGACAAAACTTTTTTCTTTTCTTTTTTTGCAATGCTGAGAATTTTTTAAATTGAGATCTCTAATTAGTCTTGAACTGTGAAAATCAATGTCTAAGCAATGCATTTCCTATGGGTGTATTTCAAATATGTTATCGAGGATACATTCATAAATCACCAAAATTATTAAATGAATATGAAGAAATTCATTTTAAAATTATGTCTGAAATGCAACCCACAAATTCCCACAACAACAAGACAATATCCAGCTTTTTCTTGTCGTACAAATGGGCGCTATTTGTGAATTCTATGGGTTTAGCTTCCGGTCTCATCCGCGTCCAGCTATTTTTAGCTGTACAAAACCGTTCGTTTTGCTGCTTGAAACTGAAAAATGCAGATAATAAGTCTGATATTTACAGCTGTAATTAAATTAATTAAAGCCAGAAAAAACGTTGACCAGTTCTTTTACTTGTGGTTGATCAGTTGTTGCTTTGAGTCTTTATTGTTTTTAGTTTTTCACTCGTTTTAGCTCATTCTCAGAGACCATTGCTACTCATTTTCCAGCACTTTCATGTATAGCAAGAATGTTTGGCTCTTTTGAGTGTTTTGTTGTGACCTTTTGCTCTTGTGTGTTGAAATAACCTCCTGACCTCTTGACTCCCTCAGGTGCGTTTCCTCAATGTTTAGTCACAGCTGAGCAGTTTTCTGGTCCTCAGGTGTTTTCTGTGACCCAGTCTCCTGCGCCTGCCTTCGTTCCAGCTCATGTTGGAATAGTTCATCCCTGCGATGAGGCAAGCGGCCTTCGTCCGGTCCAAGGGTGTAACGCTCCTCGTTAGCTAAAGCTTAAGAGCTGGCTGCAGTCTCTGTCCTGCCATGGGATGTCATTACATCAGCCTCTGAATATTTCCATGGATTATTGCATTCCTAGTCAACAGTCCTCCCATCACATCAGCGCTATTTGGTTTATTCCTGTGAGTCGTTTAGAAATTAGATACTAGGTTCTGATCTTGTTATGCTTAAGAACTCACCCTGTTGATGACAAAATTGACTTTGTTAACTCTTTCCCCACCAGCGTGTTTTTTTTTTTTGTTTGTTTTTTGTAAAATGTTGCCAGCCACCGCCAGAATTTTTAAACATTTCCACTAAATTTTCATGGCCCAGATTATTTTGTTGTATCTTCTTTTTTCTAGCTTTTATTCTAGCTTCATGCATTCTTGTTTTATCAACACTTAAATGTGCGCAAGTTTCATAAAAAAGCAACATTTTGAACAAAAAGCTGAGAAAATTATCAAAACAATGAACGAAGCCTAGATGGAGTAGATCGCTTCCATCACCACCAAAGTTTCCTGGATCGACATTTCATTCGGTAACGTTGGGCAGTTTTGATTTATATGCTGTTTA
The DNA here is from genome assembly GCF_012432095.1 of Onychostoma macrolepis. Classification (NCBI taxonomy): domain Eukaryota; kingdom Metazoa; phylum Chordata; class Actinopteri; order Cypriniformes; family Cyprinidae; genus Onychostoma; species Onychostoma macrolepis. Next base: position 3,130,331 of record NC_081166.1, on the reverse strand, counting down.
TTGTTAGATGATGGTGTTATTTTACATATGCATCTGCTTACTTTCGTGATCGCTTGTTTCACCCAAAAATGGAACATATGTCATCATTTAAACAAAAGAACACAAAAGAGGATATTTTGAAGAATGTAACCAAACAGTTTACGGTAGCCATTGACTTCCATATTTTATATTTTTTTCCATACTATGGAAATCAATGGCGACCATCAAGTCTTTGGTTACCAACATTCTTCAAAATATCTTCTTTTGTGTTCAACAGAAGGTAGAAATTGATACAGGTTTGGGACACGAGGGAGGAAATGATGGCAGAATTTTCAATTTTTTGTGAACTATCCCTTAAAGCCAAAAGTTTGCTCTGGTTTCCGAAGCTGTAACATCAGTTTTATATTTTCTGAATTGTTGTCTGTGGTGTTTGACATGTACTGAACCCAGAGCATTCTTTTAAAGCTTATAAGTTCTTAAAATATATTTTCTATAATTGCTGAAGTGCGTTTGGCAATGTAATGTCTGTCGTGTCCAGAGAGAGGAATATTTTACCTTAAATAATCGATTTTCCATGAAATTTTGGGTTTGGTATGAGTGCTGGTTTCTCTTTTATGGTCCATTGGCTGATGATTTTCCATTAGTTCCAGAGCAGATGTTTGATACAGGAGACGAAATGACCTCAGTGGAATTTACACTGTGCAAGTCGAGGCATTCGATCACACATCACTTTTACATTTGCTGAGGAAAATGTATGTGCTTCTCACCTGAGCAAATGCACCTGCTCACTACTGTTTTGAGTGGTTGCCAGGTTGTGGCTATGTGGTTGCTAAAGTGTTCTGAAGAGTTGTAGTGTGTTGCTATGCAGTTGCTATGGTACTCTTGAGTGGTTGCTTTGTGGTTGTTAAAGTGTTTTGAGTAGTTTTGTTGCTAGGGTGATCTGGTTAGTTACCAGGTCGTTGCTATGTGGTTGCTAAAGTATTCTGAACAGTTGTAGTGTGTTGCTGTGCAGTTGCTATGGTACTCTGAGTGGTTGTGAGGGTGTTGTTATGCGGTTGCTAACATGTTCTGAGTAGTTTTGTTGCTAGGGCGATCTGGGTGGTTGCAAGGGTATTGCTGTAAAGTTGCTATGATGTTCTGGGTAGATCCCAGGATATTGCTGGCTGGTTGCTAAAGTGTTTTAAACCATTTTAGTGTGTTTCTATGCAGTTGCTAGAGTGTTCTGAGTGGTTGCTAAAGTATTTTGAATAGTTGTAGTACATTGCTATGCAGTTGCTAAAGTGTTGTGGGTGGTTGCCAGGGTGTTGCTACGCAGTTGTTAAGTCATTGCAGAGGAGCTTTTACCTTGTTGCTGTGTGGTGTGTGTGCATTTTCTTATTGGCTCAAGTCAAAAAGTCTTTGGGCTTTAGGATATTCTGATCTCTAGATGTAAATCTGAGGGATTTTTATCATCTCTTTTATCTTTCACCTGGCACAATCGTACATCTAATTGCTTATTAAAGTAACAGCACACCTCTCCTCAATGAGCTGCATGATTTGAGGTATTATCCATGGAGAACGCTAAACAGAGGTCTTTAATACAGACTCTGCATTACTAATCCATCTTCCAATTATCAGATAAGAGGACAAGCAGATGTGCAGGATGATAAAGAGGAACTAATTTCTGTGTGAGAGGAGACGCTCTGGAACGAGCCGTGACCTGATTTCTCCCAAGGAAGCATGAGAAAACTGTGCTTTGTCCTTGAAAAGATGGGCATGAGTTCATTGCAGCTGAATTCACGGTTAGTCAGCCAAGGCCTGGAAAATAACTTTGTCCAGCCTCCCTCGTTGTTCGTTCCTCTCTTTTGTCTATCTTTCTCTCTCTAGTGAAGGGCTGGACTCCAGTCTGGATGTGTCTTACCTCAGCATGTAAATAAAATCAGGCACATGTGCTCTTCATTTAAAGCTGGCAGAGCTGAAGTGTTAAAGAAATCGTTGATTATGTGATGACTCACCCCCGAGTTGTTCTGAACTGACATTCATGCTGTTTTCTTTTTGGTGCAGAACACAAAAGGAGTGTGTACTTTCCTTAAGCATCTTTACACAGCTCTTTTCTTCCAATGACATCTTTAGTTCAAAAACAAACTAACACCAAAAAAAGTATTCCAAATGACTTGTCTGCTACATTGCAAGTCTTCTGAAGTAACTTAGGTGAGTTAGTGACTGATTTATGTTGTTGTTTACTGATAATGAAACAAAATAAAATAAATATGAATAAAATAAAAAACATGTTTAAATCATTGTATATTTGTAATAATTAAAAAAATTAAACATTAAATAGAATAATATAAAATATTACACATAAATAATAAATCATATAAATAATTATTATTATAACATAATATTATATTATAATAATAATAATCTAATTTGTAGTTTTATTAATTAAATATTTTATAAAATTAACATTTGTTAAATAATATTTAATAATTATTACAATTATTTAAAAAATAATGCACAAAAAATGATGCACTATTTTTTGAGTTTGGACATGAATTAAGGAAAAACTTTCCAAGCTTCAAGGTGATCAGTGAATGAAGATTTAAATACCAGTCTGCTCATCACCCAATGTTGTCATCTAACTTAAAGGGGTGGTTGATTGCAATTTCACTTTTTTAACGTTAGTGGGTAATGTTGCTGCTTGAGCATAAACAATATCTGCAAAGTTGCAGCGCTGAAAGTTCAATGCAAACAGAGATATCGTCTTTTAAAATTCTGGAAGTTTAATGCCTACAAAAACAGCTGGTAAGGGACTACAACGAACTACTTCCCGGGTCTGATACGTCACGAACCCAGATAAACCCCGCCCTCGGGAACATGTAAGGAAGGGGCGAGGCCATGCTGTGCTGCTTTAGAGAAGAGGAAGAGAAAACTAGGGGTGCACGTAAAAATCTATTCATATATGAATCACGATTCTGTCTTCTAACGATTCTAATGGATTCACAAGTTTCAAAATTAATGTTCTAAAACGGCGGTTCTTAATAATGTTCCTCGCGTCGCCCTGCTCTGCATCTCTATCTCTCTCTCTCTCTCTCTCTCTCATTCAGATCGTCAGATCAGCTCCAACAAACTGTTCCAATTATACATTTTCACATAGCAATGAGAAGCATTATACATGGACGCGTGTGCAGTTGCCGTACTGATCTTGCCGTATTAAAGCTTTAATCAGAATAAAACCGTATATTAAAAGCTAACATAAGCAGTAGCATAATAACAGCGTATCTAAAAGTATGAGACAACAAACAAACAAACATTCCATTAAAAGCCGTGCTTGCACAGGTTCAGCGTGATCCTCTTCACTAATATCCTCTGCGTCTCAATCGGACTCAAATTGATAAGAAATATAGACGACAACATTGTTTACAATACAACCAGAGCACATGTGCTGATCTGAGGGGCGGGACATTTAGACGCATGCTCGGCGCTTTAGCGAATCACAACACACTGAGACAGCTAACCAATCAGAGCCCATCACGTATTTCCGAGGGAGGGGCTTCATAAAAACAGGAAGTAATCGAGACGTTTGTCAGAGAAGGGACAGAGTGGTGTGGAATAAAGGTAAATTATATGAAAAATAATGCGTTTTTAAAAAAACGAAGCATGAACACATGTTAGACTGCACCCCATAAACACCAGCCAAGCCAAGAAAAAAAACAGTAAACCACCCCTTTAAGACTAGTAATATATAGCACACATTGTTTGGATTGCTTTTGTAATGCTTTGATGGTGTTATTTTATTTATTTATTTATTTATTTTTTTGGAGTTTGACAGATGACTATGAATTGTTACTATATGAAAAAGAGAAAAAATAAGGTTCAGGTTTAAAATGACTTGAGGGTGAGTAAATAATGACAGGGTTTTCATATTAGGCTGGACTATTCCTTTAAGTTCTATGCTTGAAAGAGAAACCTGTGCTGTTGTTTTTATTCTGTCCACACCTGTCGTGTCCCTTTCTAGTTTTCTATCTTGTGAGAACACAAAGTATTAAGTGACCAGGGGAAACAACAGCGCCCTGCTGTGTCTTTTTCCCTCAGTGACTGATGATTTGATTAGTTTTTTTTTTTTTCTGCTTGTGGCTTTGCTGCAGTCGTCTTTCCACAGCATGAAAGGTAGAATTATTTCTCTTCTTTTCTCCTCCGTACAAAGAATTGCTAATCTTTCGCTCTGTTTGGTCTCTGCTCGTGTGAATAATTGAAAAATAAATGAGAAAATGGTCACAGAAACATTATAACACAGTGTCAATGAGGAAATATTTATAGTTGCTTGTCATTTTAACCTCTATTTTAGCCAGTTTCTTGACTGTATGTGTGTTGTGTTGGAACAAGATCTCCTCAAGGACATGCTAGTGATGTCAGATGATGAGCTAATGAGATGTAATGAGGATTTTGGATGGTAGTGGCGAGATGGTATGACGTAGTGGTTTAACTTCACCCAAAAATGAAAATTTAGTGTTCAAAAAGGTCCAAAAGTGGTTCATATGACTATATTCCAGAAGTTAGGGTGAGTGATTCATTTTTGAGTCCCCTGAGTTTTCCATTCGTTGATTTTGGAAGTTTCTGCTGCCATTTTTTCCAAAGTTTCCTCATGATTAATGTGCTTGTATTTGTACCCGTTTATAAGCTGATTTGAATAAATGAATAAATCTGCCATATTATGAAGGACACACACATGGTCTTCATCGGCCTCTTCTTCAGTTTAATGCTTATACATTATTGATTGATTCATTAAAACAGAGGTTTTGTTTAGTAGTTTCTGGAAGGTATTAGATGATCCTTTTGGTGGAAATGCTCTGCAGATTTTTATAGTTATAAACAGGGTTCCCACAGTAATTCAAAATGGTAAAACTGTGATTTCCAGGCCTGGAAAAGTCTTAAAAGGTCATGCAATTTTATTTTATCTAGTAACTCTCATTAGCTGTATTACCATTAGCTGTATTTTTTTTTTTTAGTTTTTGTTGTTATTCTTTGTGAATGCATTCTCTATTATATTCCTTTTAAAAAACCCTACAAATGACTAGAAAAGTCATTGTTCCAAAGGTACAGGAACCTTATGCAACGTTCATAGTTTGTAAATATATTTGTTTCTAAGCTCAAAATCAAATCAGAGCTCGAAAAGAAGGATAAATCCTATTTTTGGCTTTTGACAATCCACATCATCTGTGGACAATCGAGCAGTATGTTGAGTTGCCTCAACCATATGCCTCCAAACACACCTGTGGGAATCAACCTGGCCAAGATTTGGACCTCCGATTGTAGTTCAGACGTCGGTTTGCTGCTCCTTCAAGAGTTTGTGCTTGTAAATCTGCTTCTGCTGCATGTGTCATTAGAAGAGCAACATCTGTCAGAACGTCTGTGATCAAGCGGCAGATTTTAAGACTTCTCATCCCTTCCTAGATTTTTAGATGCTACTAAACCCCTGCCAAATGCTGTTTTGTAGTTACATGTGCTGTTAATCCCATTTACCATGTGAAACAGTGCTGGGTTGAGACCAATTAAACAGCCGTCCATTATAATTAAGCAATAAGGGACGAGAGGTCGGGTTGCATTATGAAAAGAGTTCCTGCAACTCCTTTAAAATCCTATATTCAAATCCTTTTATCACTTAAAAAACAATGAATGCATAATAGGAAACATGAACGCTATTAAATAAAGTAAATCCAAAAGTGAATACGCTATTAAAGTACATGTATTAAGAGCAGTGTAGGGAAGGTTACTTTAGAAATGTAATAGGTTACAGATTACAAGTTACCCTATTTAAAATGCAATTATTATTGTAACTATTTCAATTACTTTAGTAATGTAACTGATTACATTTGATTACGTTTTGATTAGTTTCTAATGAATGTTTTCAACTGTTAATCAACTCTCAGACAGCTTTAAAAGACCTTTAAATGGCAGGAAGCAATGTGCACTTCAAAAACAGGCTAAGCAAAAATTAGACATATTCTAGCTTTTTACAGAAAATATTCAGATGTAACCCCCTTTGCAATAGTTAACTTAATTTCACATTTTTTCTCAGTAACTGTAACTGATCACAGTTACATTTATTTTGAAAATAAATTACATAATGTTGTGACATGGATAGTTACTCCCCAACCCTGATTAAAAGGATAGAAAATTTCTTAAATTATTCCTTAAACTAAAGTTAATAATTGTAAACTTGGTTATGTATACAAAAATGTGGGGGGTCAATAAGGTTTCTTTCTTTTTTTCTTTTTTTTCTTTTTTAAAGAAATTAATACTTTTATTCAGCAAGCATTAAATTGATCAAAAGTGGCAGTAAAGACATTTATAATGTTACTAAAGATTTCTAGCGTTCAGGATAGGAACCAGGACAGAATATATCGGTTTTATAATAAACATTAATCAGAAATTAATTTACTTGCTGTCAGAACAATGCATTAGGGTTTTACATTCAATTATAGGTTCGTCTAATCTGTCTAATCTTTTAAAAATCAATTCATTCACTGTCATTTTGTAGTTCTTTGATGGTGCGGTACAGATCAGATTGTCTCCATGCACCGCTATGGGCTTTTCTTTAGATCCGAAAAGCTATTTTTAACTGCAAGTGTTTGCTCCTAGTTTCTTGGAAACCTTCAGATTCTGTTGTTAATTCACTGCAGGGTTTTCATTGATTTTTCCACATGAAGCCCCACTGTGGGCTCCAGGATCACGTAATTCGATTTAAGAGAATACCGGTTCAGTTGAAAAAGAGTTAAGTTTGTCGAGAAGAGATGGACAAGTTTCTCCTGGAAGTTGAAGTATATAATGTGCGGTATGCAGTAGGAAGAATAACTTTCGCACTTTATTCTGCAACATAAATTACATGCAGACCACAATCTGAACAGATTATTAGCATAATGTCAATGATTTCAGATAAACCCGCCTTAAAAATATCAATCAGTCAATCTTTTCCTGGAGAAGTGGACGGTCAGAATGAAGTGACCCAGACTCAGTCTGTTTGTGTGTGTTGTTATTCTGTGACTCAGCAGTGCTGTAATCCTCTTCATGAGTTTGTCACGTTCAGGTTCTGCTTAAGAAAGCACAGCTGCGTGAGGAGCAGATGCAGATGGGTGCAGATGTCAGTAATGGTCTGATCGGAACATTATCTCAGCGGGGAGAGAGAGGAAGAGAGAGAATGAGGGCATCCTTTCACGAGCTGAGGGATCTGTCTTTGATCTGTGATCATTTGCAGCTGATCGTGTTTGATCAGATTATATAGAAAGAGGAACAGTACAAAACACTGTAAAACTCCCTGCATCATCATCACATCACATCATCACAGACAAACGTCTGCTGTCTCTTGCTGTGACTTAATATCTGAGTGAAAGTTGGCGGGGCTTAATTTTGTGTCAGCTAACAAATGTTTTTTTTAGTGAAAAATTACATTTTAGTGAAAAGAGTTTTGGCACAGTCAGATATGGTGGCATTAGATCGTTGCTATGCAGTTGCTGAGTGGCTTTAGACTGTTGCTATGTAGTTGCTAGGGTGACTTGAGTGGCTTTAGACTGTTGCTATGTAGTTGCTAGGGTGATTTGAGTGGCTTTTGACTGTGGCTGTGCAGTTTCTAGGGTGCTCTGAGTATTTTTAGGCTGCCATTGGCTGAGGTGCTCTGAGTGTTTCTATGCTGTTGATTGTTTTTAGAATGTTGCTGCGGTGTTCTGAGGGGCTTTCAGCTGTTGCTATGCCGTTGCTGAGGTGATTTGAGTGTTGCTAAATTGTTGCTATGGTGCACTGATTGTTTTTAGACTGTTGTTCTGCAGTTGCTAGGGTGTACCAAGTGGCTTTCGCCTGTTTCTATGCTGTTGCTGTGGTGCTCTGAGTGGCTTTAGACTGTTGCTATGCTGTTGCTAGGGTTCTCTGAGGATTTTTAGACTGATGCTATGTCATTGTTGGAGTGCTTTAAGCAAAAATCTTAAGTGTGATAACTTTTTGTGAAGCAACGCCACATCTTTTCTTTTACAAGGCACATGATTTGACAAATCATTCAGGACTAGTTACAAGCTAAAACAAAGGGTTAAAGGGTTGTTCAAATTGCTAACACTTACTAAAATGTTTATTTAATGTTGACTAAATAAAATGACTGGAGTAGGAAATTAAAGAAATAAGTGAAAGTAACTCAGTTTTGTGTGTGTTTGTGTTGCAGAGGGCTGTTTGCTAATCACTACACAGAAACACACTACCTGGAGGATGGAAGTGCCATCACCACCTCACCGAATGTCACAGTAAGATCACAACCACTGCTTCCATCCAGATTTAACCCAACGCCTACAAAACACATGGCAACATGCACCTCCTGTAACAAACCCGTTATTCTGCAGAAAACTAATTGGTTCATGTGCTCTGAGGACCCGAAACAGGTGGAAATGGTACAAAATATAGGATTTGTTACAAAACCTAACAAGCTACCTATGTACTGTAGGCAGTGTGTGTGTGTGTGTATTGAGAGAGAGAGCTGGGTAGTAACTGATTACATGTAATCTGGATTACATAATCAGATTCCAAAAATTAAGTACTTGTAATTAGATTAAATTACATTTTAAAATACTCATAATCAGACTACAGTTACTTTTCTGGATTACATGATTACATATTATTCACACAATAGCAATAAATTATTCATAATTTATTGATTCTCCCTTTATTGATTTTTCCATCTTTTAAGTTTTCCTTTCAAAAGTAATATTTGTTAGCTGAATCTCTTTCACCTAATATATATGGGTGATTCTTAGACTATGGGCACTTTTATGTTCTTTGGTCATATTTTTAAAAATACATATAATTTTGGACAAATTCCTCTTTCTTTGTCAAACTAACAATAAAACCACCTTAAAAACTTTTTACTACCTTTCCATTATGATTTTTTCATACTTTTCAACCTCCTTATAGGTGTCAAAATCACTGTTTTCTCCTTGTCGCACACCCAGACTTTTAAACTTCAACAATGAAAATACAGTTTAAAAATATGACTTGTCTGGTAACTATTAACGTTCCTGAATTAAGCACTAGTAAAATAATTCAAAAACATTATAGTATTTAATGTGAGACCACTATCAATATTACTTTTTATACAAAATATAGCTGTCGTACAGTATTGGTGTCATTTCCACCACAACACCATAATGTCCCTTTAAAAAGTTTATGTGAAAGATTGTTTAGGTGGTTTCTATGGAAATGTTCAGTGACATCAGAGCACATGTTGGACATGGAAGGAATTTAAATTTTCATCAACAACAAATGGAAGAAAAATCGAGGTAAATATTGCTTGATCAGTTAATATATTTATTCTACATCATTTCCAAACATGCTGTACCTTCAAGGATGTTTTTAAAAAGCTAAAAATTTTAAGTTAAATAAGAGTATTTTTCATACATGAAATGCTAAGTATTAATTCAAAGCTAATCAGTGAAGCTATCTTCCACTTTTTCACAAAAAAACTACAGAAATGTAATTTCCACCACATTGCCTCTGTGGTGGAAATGACATTTATGGTTACAAAGTACAATTCATATGTTTAATGAATTTGTGAATTAAGTTTAATGAGTGTGATGAGTTTAAGACTTTTTCTAATAAATATATCTGCTGTTTCTCTACATTCACGTTAATTCATTGTCATTTCCACAACACCCTGTCATTTCCATCACCACACATTTTTAAAAAATATTTAAAAAGTTCTCATCACACATTAAAACTGTATCCACAATTTAGATCATGCTCTACTTAATATAAAAATCAAGTTATTTATTTTCTAATAAGCTCTTAACCAAACCAATATTAAATTTCAGAGTGTGACAGGTGTACAGTTCAGCATTTGGTCCTTAGAGCAGTTAATTTATCTCATTGACAAATGTATAATTATTGTACATTGTGTAAAAACTGGGAAAACTAGTTAGAAAAATGATCTTAGACAATTCTTGAGTGGCATAAGTTATTCTATTTTTAAATAACAGCTGTATATTGGGATGTGGTGGAAATGACATTTGTTCATTGCAGGTCGGAAAAATGTAAAATATTAACAATTTCTCTTGTAATCTAAGTTTGTCCTCTTACAGACCTTAAAACTAGACAAATTATTTAAACTTATGACACTGTGTTACGTGACTTTTTAACAAGTTTTTTTTATTCAACTTCACAAGGCTAAAAGTGCCGCTAGTTGAAGAAACGCCCATATATATTTGAATTCCCCCCTGAGATTTTAAGGTAATAAATTAAAGTTTGCATGTTTACAGTTCTGTGGCATTGGTTAATAGTCACATGAATGCAGATAAAAGTAAGTGTAAGGTTTTAGTAAGTGTTTTATTTTGATTGTTATTTTAAAATGTGTAGTGTAATGGATTCCGTTACTAACAAAACTTATTGTCATGTAATTTGGAATTAGTAACAGATTACAATTTTCAAGTATATATATATAGCGTGTGTGTGTGTTTGAGACATCACAGTGATGTAAAGCATATATTTTAAACTCATGATGGACGCAAAGCCTACAGTTCTGTCCTGCATCAGCTCATTAGAGACCTTCTATTTTACCTAAACCAAACCTGCAGTTACAATCCCATTTTATCACTGATCTCCGCCCTCGGGGCGACTGCTGTCAAAAGCTTTAGAGAAGAGGTGGTCAAATGAGGGCCACCAAGAGAGCAAAAAGCCACCCATGATGCAACTTTGCATGTTTTAAGTGTTTAGATTGCAGCTCAGATTACTGGTCAGTGTAACAGACACATTGAGGCCTGAAGGCTCTTCTGAGGAGCACCTCTGGTTCACTGACCCTGTCTTCCTCAATCTGCTCTCCAGCAGACCGCCGGTTTCCCTCGCCAGACAATTTGAGCCGAACACTTTATGAAAAGAAAACACATGCTATCAGAAATCCAGCAAAAGAAAATAGGCAAGGCAATTATATCATTACTGTTGCTCAGGGTTGGGGTTTGTAATTTAAACAAACATTGAACCTTTTGTATTGAGCTTTTGCTGGTAACTTTCCCTGAATCGCGTGTTTCACTTTAGTTATCAAACTTATGATTTTTTTTTAATTATTATTTTTTTGCTCAGAGCCATGCCAGCAACAGCATAGCAACAGTCTAAAGCCACTCAAAACACTTTAAGAAATGTGGGTTGAAACAAATAAAGAATATTCCCATCATGCTCCAGTAAGGGTCAGATAAGCACTAGATGTTTCACAACACCGGAGGGTGAGATTTCATAAAGCATTGTGACTTTTTCAGCTCATTCAGCAGTTTTTCTCAGCAGTGTGAGGCAATATGCATCCCTGCTTTGTTTGGATGGGAAACGAGAGTTCAGGTCATCCAGAAACAGCAGCAGTCCTCGACCTGGGTGTCATCAGAGTGAGCAGTGCTGAGTTTGGGCTTCAGAAACTGATTTGGGATGTTGGAACACAGAATAAGACAGATGCTCTGTCAACCTGAGTGCAGAAATTGATGTTTCTCACATGCATACAAATTCCAGTTTTATTGTGCATGTTTTGGGAGATTGTTCAGAAGAGTTACGCTATTTCTCTTGATTATTTAATTTTCATTATTATTTTTTTATTTGGAAATTGATAGGTGAAGTCACAGTATTCTGAACTGTAATGCAATATTTATTTATTTTCAATTGGCAGATGCTTTTATCCTGACATATATAGCATTGAAGGGAATCAAACCGTGACCTAGATCATCATCAGCAACTAAACTTCATCTTGTACTTCTCAAACTCCTCTTAATATCAATTTGATCCATATTGTAACTGGGACTGGGATGCATCCAGCTCTGTTTTTTTACATTGTTTCATAATTGTTATGCGTAAATAACGTAAAGCAGTCACTTGCATATATCAGCCTTACTGTGCTTGACTCATTCTTACCATTGCGTGATCTATCATGCACACCCGGCCCTAAAACAACGTTTCACAGCACTGATCAAATTCTACAGTAATTGATGTATTTGCTGCATCAAAACATTTGTGCACCAGGCAACAGAACGGCATGTTTTGTGCTGTAAATGGGATGAATTGTGCCGATCTGACGAGATCCAGGGCCCAGACGGAGTGTACTCACTCAGTTGTGTTCCACAAAGTCTTGAGGAGTGTGTCAGTGTGTGTCTGTTCTCCCAGACCTCCTCCTCCTTTGATTAAGTCTGTTTTATGGTTGTATGTGCACTGCTGTTATTTCATCCTGAAGCAGAACTCCTCTGAGGAACATTTGGACTCGCTCATGGACTCCTGTAGCTCCAGTCGGACGCTGCCCAACACCTGAGAAGGGCTTAAATAGTCAGTATATTACGGCAATTAGAGCAGAGGTGTCAAACTCATTTTAGATCGTGAGATGAGTTTTTAGTTGTTAAACCTCTGCATGTGCTCTGCTGGAGTTTGTGAAGGCCAAATTCAGCTTTATTTCGCAAATAGCTTACATATGAAGCTGGCAATTGGAAATATGAATCAAAACAATGTTGACAAGTAAAATAGAAATTTAGTTCTGTTCTTACTCAATAACCTCAAGAAACAGATGGAGTTGGATGGAGGATTATGTATGTATGTATATATGTGTGTGTATTAAAATTAATTAAAAGTGGTGTAAATGAACACTTTTAGAAGCAGATGAATGAAGGTTTGTTTGTTTGTTTGTTTGTTTAGAACCATATTCAAAACATTTAGGTGATTGCTAAAAATTAATCAAATAAAATTGGTGTGAATGAAAGCTTTTAGAAACAAGTGAATGAAGGTTTGGTTGTTTGTTTGTTGGTTTAAAAACACACAAGCAATGGACGAAAATGATTCAAATAAAAATGGCATAAACTGCACAAACGTGTGGAGTTGAAGGGACGTTTTGTATGATCTCACTCATTACGTCTCCGCTGTGGCCCACAGTATGAAGCGACCAAGTGATTTAACACTGGACCTGAGGCTGACCGCACACCATCTGTTAGCCTTTACATCACTGATAAGCTACATGTATTCAGAACATGTATTTTATCACATTTATCCTTAATTATTATTATGAACAAAATCTTTACAATACCTTTGTTAAAGTACATCAGTGTTGCTCTTGCCTTACAGATATTACTATGTTTATTTAATGTTGTGTCATGTTAAATCCCATTTCACAGAATTATGCATATTTTCACCAAATAGCAGTACAGACAGAGCATACTGAAAGATCTTAATAATAATGCTGCATATTCTCAGTCTGCGTCTGATTGTAGGGTGAAGCAATTGCATTGATGTATTTACATGAATTCATTTATGTACTCATTTGCTAGATGCTTGTTTGTTTAGTCTGTTCAAATCATAGTTATGATTTTAATTCAGCTGGCGGGTCTGTGGCTTTGTGTGTTTCATTGTTAATGGAAGTGGAATGTCTTTTTTTGTCTGATGGCTGGCAGGACACAATGCTGTGATGGACACCATAGCTCAGGGCGCTGTGTGTTATGATGGATGTCCTCATGTTCCTTTGACTGAGACTCAGAGATATATGGAGGACTGTAGTTTACAGCAGGACATGCTCTTTAAATAACCCCAATGTCACTGGCGTGCTGGGATGAATATGAAATAAAATGAGCTTTAGAAAGCAGACAGTTCTCGCTGTAAAATCTGAGTGGACGAGCCGCATTTGAAAGCATGATACAGTGCAGATGCTTTATTAAAGGCAAGTTACTATATTGATCGGCAGACATCAAAACAGCCTACAGCTTTCCTAATGAGCTCTTTACTGGAAATATTAATCAAGACAATATTGACAAGAAAAAATGGAAATTTCTTGCTTGCTCTGACTGGACTTAAATTTAATAAGCCTTTCATAAACATTAAGAAAGTAAAAATGTAGTAAGTAAAAAGTACATTTTTGACAGTAAAAAAAGACTTTTGTAAAAAATTGTTTAACTAATAATAGTTATTATTGGTTTTGGGTATTATTTATTTATTTATTTACTTACATTGAATATCATAAAGATTAATACAAAAATTATAAAATTAAAATGGCATAAATTAACAGATTTAGAAACACCAACACTTGCTTTCCTAACGAGCTTTTACCGTTTACTGAAAATATTCATCAAAACAATATTGACACGAAAAAGTATAAATTCTCTCTGATCTTGCTGGATAAATAAAGTAAAAATTATGAAAGACATTTTATTGAAAGTAAAAGATAATGACTTTTAATAATGATAAATTTATCATATTTCTCAATTAATTAATTAATTTTAGAATTGTATTGAATAACATACAGGTGGTGGAAAAAATGAATAAAATAAAAATGCTGTGAATTAATATATTTAGAAATGACAAACTTAGCTTTCTTAATGAGCGACATATATATATATATATATATATATATATATATACAGAGCTGGGTAGATTACTTACAAATTGTAATCCGTTACTGATTCCAGATTACATGACAAAAATTGTAGTCAAGTCACCTTTATTTATATAGCGCTTTTACAATACAGATTGTGTCAAAGCACTTAACAGTATCAAATTGGAGGATAGAGTGTCAGTAATGTATAATGATAAGATTAAACACTCAATTTTCAGTTAAAGGCATTTCATTATTGAATTCAGAGATGTCATTGTCTAGCTCAGTTTAGTTTAAATAGTCAGTAACGTAATCCGTTACATCACACATTTCAGGTAACAATCAGATTACTTTTGGATTACTGTTAGATTACTTTTGATTTAACTCGTTTATCACATTGATTTAAATGGCATTATCTTGTACCATAATGATGTAAAAAATGCAAAGTGTAAGAAAACTTGTTCCATTCATTGTAATTTACAACTGAACTAATTCAGTGCAGAACCTATAGGATGTTGCGCATGCACGACTGAACGAATCATTCCTCGAGACGACTCGTTCTTCCCGAGTCACATTAAAGATTCGTTCAAAATGAACGAATCGTTGAAGAACGACCCATCACTACTTTAAATCTTAACCTTCTGTTTTGGCTGTAGGTCCGGGTCCATATGGGACGGCTTCTGGGTCCAGACCCGGACCGCGGTCTGCCTGTTAGTGACCTATGGGCTAAATGATAAGTTAATCATATTTATTTTTTATTTAAATACAAATTTAATTAAAAAAAAATGGATAAGTATAAAATACGTTTTTTTTTTTTTCGTTTTTTTTTTTTTTGCCCAACAACACCCTTTTACCATAGTGAAATAGCTGCATCATTGCTTTATTTGTTGTTTTTGTGATATTTTTGCACAGTGGTTACTGGATAAAGTCTGAAAACACCCAACAGGAAAAGGCTAAAATTGGAAATGTCTTTAAAGAAAGAAAGAGAGAGTAAAACCTCTGGGCCAGTGCTGAAAACAGGACAGTATTTCTTTCTGTGGTTTGTGTAGACAGAGCGAGTCTTGGAGAGGATCGTTGTGAAGCTCTAGAGAATCTCTGCCAGCGCCGTTCCCAGTCCAAACCAGACAAGTGCTGCTCACTTCCTCAGACAAACTACTCTATCCTGAAGAGCCTCTCGCTGCATACTAACACATGGCAAAACTTCAGGAGCGACACACGCATTTACATGATGGAGTGAAACTCTGAAATCAACATGCGCTGTGAGCAGAATACAGAAGCAGATCCATACAGTCAATAGATTTACCATGCTTTCTGATTTGATCATGTCATGCACAGTGCCTCATTTGATTGCAGTTTATTCCATTGTCTTAAAAGAATGAAAGTAATCGGATTTTTGCTTTGTTTTGTTTTTTTGTCAGATTTTCTACATCTTTTGACCCTAATCAAATCAAGTCTGTAATGTTGTAATTATTTTGTTTGGTTTTTTTTATTCACAAATGGTTTTCCTTTGAGAAAATGAGTGAGAAAAGCACCTCCTGAAGATCAATATGAACTTAAACCTGTTAAACCTGTTGCACACAATCTGCTTCATGCCTTGTGTCACCTGCTTGATCTTTATATATTTTTACAAGTAGAAGGTCTTTTATGGCTTGTTTCCACCGAGCGGTAAGGTTCGGTACAGTACGGTACGGTACGCAATCATGTCCGTTTCAATTGTCAGAAGTTGTGAATGGTACCAAAATAGCGAACCGTACCATATCACATTTTTGGTACTAGCACAGCAAAGGGTACCAAAAGGGTGGAGCTAAACTCACTGCAGAACATTGATTGGTTGGCTAGAATCGTCACTTTTGCGTGATAGGGGATAAAGCTTCTCCTTCACTCGTTCCGCTCTGCTGTCTGTGAGTGTTGAGCTTATTTGCATCAGAGTGAGCAAACACAAAAAAAAATAACAGTGTATTTTATCATTTTAAATTTTCACACAGACAATAGCCATTTCTCAATATGTCTGTTCTTGTGGACTTGTGAAACGTCATTGCCCAAAAACCCGCGTAATTTTCAAAATATTACTGTTATTCTGTCATGAAATGTAGTTTTAAGAGTTTTTCAGGCGAGAATGTAGTTGTTTAAAACTTGAATCTTCGGTTTATTTATAAAGATAGCGCCTATTTGGAAAATTTGCTAAACACAAGCTGGATCAGGGTGTTCAATCCCGAACTGTACCGTACCGCTCGGTGGAAACAAGCCATTAGTGTAATTGTACAAACATCCACCTTCAGCTCGTGCTTAACAACTTAACAAAATCACATTAAACAAATTTAAAAATTATTCGTATTATGTAAAGTTTCACAGGGTTAATAGGCTATTTAACGGCAAAATGTGAACAATGAAACCGTTCTTAAACAATGAAAATACAGAAACTGTTTTTTTTTCTTTTACAGAAATTATATTTAATCAGTCTCATTCAATTACATGTAAAACAGCAGGAAGTGCAAGTGTTTTTGTGTGCATAAGTCCATTTGATCATTTACCCTGACTTTACTTTAAAATACATCGATGTTCTAATGTAAACATCTGAACCTCCTGTCTTCTGTGTCCCAGATTCACTGCTACTATCATGGCGAGGTGGAGGGTCACCCAGGGTCAGAGGTCAGCCTCAGCACCTGCACAGGACTCAGGTGAGTCAGCGGTCACATCTGTACATTAACCTCACCTCACCACCTTCCCATGGTACACTGAGGAAAGGGCATTTTAATTACAGTGTGTGAAGTTCAGCATCCTCCAGAGACACGATACGCTTCATGTTTTAATTATGAAAAAGCACACTTAGGTTGGATTCATTACCCGAGAAGGGACATTCAGATAGTTTCAAAAGTGAAGAGTGTGATGTTGCATGAGGACAAGTCAAGTCACACTGATTTTTATAGCGCTTCATACTATACAGATACAAATTAAATACATTTCCAATCTTACAGTAGCCTACATTTAGACTAAATGCAAATGCGGATGGAATGGCCTACTAGAGATTTATAATAGATTTAGATTTATAGATTTATGTATATGTATAAATGTATATATATGTATATAAATATATGTGTGTGTGTGTGTGTGTGTGTGTGTATATATATATGTATATATATATATATTTTAGACAATTTAATTTTGGGCATTTTTCTATATCATATTTGAAATATTAGACTGTACGGATCAACTCAGTTAAGTTGATTCAGTTTACTTCAATAACAGTGTGAAGCGATTACAAAGCAAACTCAATTCAACTATAAAGCAATAGAATATAATAGTGACATTATTCAACTCAGTGCAATTTAGTGTTGATTCAGTTTAGTTCAATAATAGTGCAAAGTTCATCAAATTATGAAACAAGCTTAATTCAGCTTTAAAGTAGCTCTACAGAAAACAATGAGTCAGTTCAGTTGCATTCAGTTCAATTACAGTGTCGATGTTGTAAAGCTCATCAATTATGAAACGAATCCGATTCAGCTTTAAAAAAACTGGAAAGGAATTGTCCTATAACAGCTTGTCAGAGCGTCACCATAATAACTTTATATTAACTGATCATGCGCCACGAGAGATGCATAAAGTTGATTTTCACACCTGGACCTGCGAGAACGAGCGCGGCCCGGACACGCAGGATTTATGACAGCGATAAAGCATCTCGGTCCCCAGAGTCACGCCGCTTATTGTTCAGCTCTTTATTTCACCTTGACTCAGTTTTTGTGCCGCAGTAACCTGTCTTTCTCCGCCTGGCAGACAGACACGAGCAGGTCTCCTACGACTGAAGCGGCCAAAACAAATTGCTGCTGCTTTAGTTTGGCAGCGTCCAGGGTTTCCACGAGGATCTCATGCGGTGGAGAATGTAGTTTTGAAACTTCTGGAAAAGCCCAAAGCGCTGGCCGTTTCCCAGCTGAGGAGAATGTCGCTTAAATTCAGCGTACGACTCAAAAGTGTGAGAAAGGTTTGCAGACGCCAGTCCAAGAACCACAGAGCTGTAATATTAGAGCTCGAGGGAAGATTTATTTAGCCAAATATCCTACAAAATGGATCGTCTGCTGACTAACAGTGGCTTGGATGTTGAACTAAGCCGCTTTCCAAAACGTCACGCTGTCTTATTTTGTGGGAAAACGAGAAACCACTTCCTCTCATAGAAGAGTTTCTCTCGCCATTTTGTGCTAATGTTGTAAAAGCTTCTTCTGTCTCACTCCTATTCTGTGTCTGCAGTTCCCAATAATCATAAATTATCAGTGCATCTCAGCATTTGAAAGCACATTTTGGGAAAAGTGCTGTTCAAATAAGTGCAACTATTTCACACGGTCTCTAAATTAATATGAGGTCATGAAAACTGCAAGCACAATAATTATAATAGAGTACAGATGCGGTTCCACATGAATGCAACAAATTTAATTCATAGCAGGAGGTATTATTGTTATGCTTTTTTACCGTAAAAGCTTGAAAGTATTGTATTTACTTCCTGATTAGCAACAATTTCCAAGAGATGCTCATTTAAAAATGGATTGTGTGAGACTTTTTGACCAAATGTTTTAGACTGTTTTTTTATTTTTAGTACAATATGTGCATAGTCCAAACAATAGACCACTGTTCATGATAAGACAGAATGAAATTGTGAAAATGTAAAAATGTATGTATTATTTTTATTGATAAAATTTGTATGTTTCACTGTCTAGCAACATTTTGAAAATATAAGAGAAAAAATGTGAAAAACTGACAGTAATGTTACATGTCAAGTTATAGTCAAATTTGACAAAAGTAGTTCATAAATGTTAGAAATTTAATTAAGAAAATATTGTATTTGCTTTCTACTAAGCAACTAGAAATAGATTGTTGAGACTATCATTTTTTACAAAATATCATAGACTATTTTTATAGATTTTTTTTTTTTTTGTGCATAGTTCAAGAAAACAGACCCCAAATAGATAAGCTATATATTTAATAAATATTGTTTTTCTCCACATTTTTATATACATTTCTATATTTCAGTGTTCATGATAAATGCTGGACATTTTCCAGCAAAATTATGAAAACATGAGAGAGAGAAAAAAAATATTGGTAAAGTTACACGTCAAGTTAACTGCTCATATTCCCAGTAAACTAATACATAAATGTTCTATTTCATTGTTAGTTCTTGCTATGTTTACATGATGCATGCATAATTATAATACGGACGGATATTAATTGTAACATGAACATATTCGGATGTTAACTGAATGCTGTTCATTGTTTCGTTCTGCAGGGGACTGATTTCACTTGAACATGAAGTGTATGTACTGGAGCCGATGGAAGACGGAAACACACACCGTCTTTATAGAGGAGAACATCTTAAAGTCACCCAGGGAACCTGCGGACACGGTCACAACATTTCATACCCTACAGAGATGATGAACACTACAGGAGCCGTCTTCAGCTCTCACAGCAGTCAGAGGGTGAGTCCAACAACACAAACCTACAGAGATTACAGCAGAAACAAATTATAATAATAATTGCATATCAAATCAAAACTGCATGTTAATTTACATCACCTTTGGGACAAAGCAAAGACTTCTTTTCTCAACATTACTGATGTCTTTAAAGTCATGAAATAAACATTAAACAACAGTTAAGGGATTGTAGCAAACTAACATTCAGGATAAAACCAAGTCCTTCATTTCTACTTATTAAATTGACTTGAAATCCATCATTACAGATATAAATATAAAGTTTAATGCACACTTAATACCTTCTTATCTTGCACTATTTTATTTAATTTTATTTTACATGCATTCTTTTATTTAAACATTTTATTTTATTTTATTTTATTTATTTAATATAAAATATGTCGCAGAAATGAAATGGTTTGCTTTTAAAGTTTCTCAAACAGCCGACACAGTAACACTGATTCTGGGTTTGTGGTGGGACTTTTATAAACATTTTTATTTTTACATTTTATTTTATTTATAAAACATTTTATTGTATTTTTATTGTAATAAAATGAGTTCCTTTTAAAGCTATTTTCTTTAAAAAGAACAATGGCTTGTTTTTAAAGTTAGTTTCTCGACCAGCCCAACGTAATAACACTGACTCAGCCAATAGCGTGAGTTTGGGGGCGGGACTATCTGTTTGCCTGACCAATGACAGACAGGTGGGTTATTCAGGAAACCTGTTCTGTTTAGTGAAGCTACTGATGCACGAGGCGACAGAGCTCTCTTTGTTTGGTCAGTTTAAGGTCACCCAAGGATACGTTGAGTCTCTCGCTGTGGGCACTGAAGTGTTTAATATGACAGAAATGATCGCTGTGTCTGAACGTTGACATTGAATTAAGCCTCTTTCAGAATCTCAATACAAACTAACTGCTTACACGCAAGAGAGTCATTTTTGAGATTCAGAAACAGGTTTTATTCTCCCCTGAAAAGCAAAGTGAGTGATCTACAAAATATTTATAAAAAGCATTTATCCACCATTTGCTACACATACAGCCATTTCTGTGCCTGGTGTTGTTGCTGACTGAATTAAGCTCCTATGTTTCATCAGTTAAGCAGATATCGGTCTTGCTGTGGAAGTCAAGTGTTTTTATTCAATTAGACGCTTATCAGCATCCCTCTTCAAAGCAAACAGGTGAAACAGTCTGCTAGGCGGTACGACCCTAATTCTTCTCAACACGAAGCCTGACACAGATGAGTCCGGCCTTTTATTTCCATTAACGGAAGACCAGACACTGGAAACAATGAGAGACAGCTTCCATTGAGAGCGACAGGACTGGTGCTGAATGCTTGAAGACGAGGGTCACCTTCATCATAGTCTGTCCTGGCTGGACTCGTATTTATACTATCAAACAGCTTTGAGTTTTATTTTCCCAGGCGTCTGGCACTGATTGGACACTGTTGCTTGTGTTTAAACAGCCTGCACACATATGAGATCTGATTTGTCATGTGGTTATATCTGGATATATCTGATATTTGCATGACCGATTTATCTGAACTCATTCTAGAAAGCCATTTGAGCAGACGTTAACTTCACAGTTTGAGGATTTACTAGTTTTCATGAATCATAAAGCCCTTCTTTTCACACTCCAGCTGTGAACTGAAAATTAACGGTTATATCTGAGCTATGAAGATTTTACTAGATGAAAATTGTATAACCACTTCTATATATAATTTATATGCAAAATTAACGGGGGCTTGTAATACTTCATAAGTCTTTATAAAGCAAGCAGTTGTTGCATAAATATATAATGAGAAAGCCATTGTTGGTGTAAGGTCCACAAATTTGGTCCAAGGACGGTATCCAATCGTGGGTGAAGGTTTCCTGCTGCTCGGCCTTTTCAGCGCAAAATTGTTCAGTCTAGGTTAACTTCAAATCTGACTCCATTTTAATATCTAATCTGACTCCATTTTAATATCTAATCTGACTCCATTTTATTATAACATCGAATTTAGGTTGAAATGCAAATTGGTTGTTTGTCTATTTCTAATTAGTATTCTTCTGATATTTGATTATTCTGGTGACTCTTTACTTTATATTTACTCGTTCATTCAGGTGCTCATGTCTCTAACAAGGATACAACATATTCTACTAGAGTCAATAATTACAGAGTAAAACAGAATAAGATCAAATGTAACAATTTATTATCAGTCAGGTAAATATGTATTATGTCAATTACATAGCCAATTCAGAGATATCAGATCATATCAATACAAAACATCGAATTCTCAAAGATAAATCTACGAGTAAAAGATGCATACCTGACTTTATAGAAATACATAGTGTGAAGTATAGAGACACCACACTACGGGCTTCTGGCTACAGATCGCCCGATCCTTTTGCAACACTTCCTTAAGTACCCCAGAACAAGACCAACATCCCCGAGATGGAGACAGGAGCTAACGATTGGAATTTGCATTGACGAGTTAACACCTTTTGGGACAAAAGGTAATTTTGCATGGAAACCACTTGAAACTGACCTGCCCTCGACAGTATGCAAAATCTCTCTAAACTCTTAGGATCTGTATTACCTTTTAGTTTACTTCTTATAAGAATAAGACCATTGTACCAGTTGCCCTGAGACAATTCAAATGATACCAAACATGACTGTTAATATCACTTGCATTAATGTAGAACATTATATTCCACTATTGACCATTCTGAGTGAGTTGAGTGAAGGGAAGGATGGGTGAGGGAAGGAAGGGGTTGAAAATGCACTGATGCATATGTGAGAGAGGCGTTTTCCTGCATTTTCTCTCAGTGGGATGTGGAGACAGATGTCTGTATGTTAATACACCGTGTTGGTGTTGTCCATCTCAGAAGTTCAAAGTGTCTGAGGTTCTGTAATTCTTACAGTTTCCTCCCTTTGACCACGTGGGTCAATTCCATATGATTCCCAAAGAGGTCACTTGTCAGACACTTGTGGTCCTTGTGATGTAGTATTTGCAGTTGTAGAGGCCTTTAGAAAGGCCTTTGTGTACACCAGTCTCAGCAGGTGCATGTAGCTTGAATTCAGCAGGTGGATGAATGGGTTCAGGTTTTCATATGTCTGGTTGAGGACAACCCGTGTGCATAGTTCATTGAATCAATCCAGGCCTTTTATTGCTTGACGAGTCGTTCCATCATGGAGAAACTTCTGTCTCTAGTGACACCTTCCCTAGGACTTTCTTGCCTCTTTTGTTGAATCTTGTCACCTCAATTGTACAGATTGCTGGGCAGACTCCAACAGGTGAAGGGTTCTCGCTGGTTACACACTGCTTTGTGTGAGACATTTAAACAGCATCTTAATGACTTCACGATTGAACAATGATGAACTTTATGTCATTGAAAATGAGAAGAAAGCTGTGAGATTTGGTACAAGAACTTATAACAAAGCAAAAAACATACGGTAGGTTCATGTCAACAAGTGCAAATGGTACGTTGGGTCTCAGGTGTCTTTTGAGGTCTCATTTCATAAGGTGGTCCCATTTTAAAATAGCCAATTCCTCACTACCACTCTGATGGATTTTAATGGTAGTGGAATTAAAGAATGCTTGGTCTGAGTGGCTCAAATGAAAAGTAGCAAAAAGTCAGTGTAACTTACATATTTATAAAGTTGGTATGCATCATTAAAACATGACAATAATAATAATATTAAATATTCAATCCCAATTACAAAGGTATAGACATATATAGTTCTCCAATGCAAGTCACCTAAGATTTCAAGGTAGTGATCTAAAGTGTGCTTAGGTTTTATACAAGAATGGAGATCCTGGATCCCTTGTAATAGTGTGTGTGTGTGTGTGTGTGTGTGTGTGTGTGTTTGTGTGTGTGTGTCATGCAAGCTAAGTCACATTCGATGCCATAGTCAAATTGTACATTTTGTAGCTGATCAACAGAAGTGTCCGCACTCCATGTTTAATCATTTTGATAATGTTTCTGTTATTAGTGATCTGTTGGGAAACCAGCGGGCCCTCTGGTTTGCCAAGACATCCCAATAACCTTTTGAATTTTCATGGCAGATTTGCCTTGTTCATAATTTAACATCATCGATTTGTGACGGTAATCATGCATATGTATATTAGGTGCTTCCCATGAGATGACGGTTGTAAATAGCAATTATTATGTGTCTTTCTTTAGATTGTCATCATGGGATTAGCTCTACTGTCCTATGTGTGTGAAGCTATGTTGTTCTGTTAGTGTGAAGATGGACAATAGGTCTTTAGTGGAGTACCATATTTGAAATCTAAGCCATCACTGTCTTCTGTGATGCGTAGTGTTCAGACTGGTTAGTATAGATGAGGTGATGATGCAAATGTGTGTGCTCTGTGCTCATGTCTGGGAGATGGGTGGAGTCTAATCTCTAACAATCTGTGTTGCAAAATTTAGTTCGGTGCTAATCCGGAAGGCCATGTAGAGATTTGTGTGGTAATGTACTATTGTGAAGTGTGAATGGCCTCTTGAAGAGTCGTTGCACCCATCTCTCGCAATTTCAGGTTATATTCTGACAATTCCGCTGTCCTGGTTTGATGTAGCTGGAATCAGGTGCTTTCCTGGTATCTCACTTTCAAGGAATTGCAGTGGTCAACCTGAGACAGAAACAAATACTGAGAGAACCCAGTTAATTTTGAGTATTTTTCACCTCCCTTTCATTATTTTTCTAGTAAATTTAGAAAATCAGTTGGTGTTTAACTGTGGAATATTAATGCTAATCAGTCCTTCTGATCAGATTAATTTTTGGTTGGTGTTACCCAGCGAAGAATGAATTGGTTTGCTATCGCTTGTGCCACACTATTAAAATGAAGACACATCTCCTCCTCTTGGCACTGGGTAGCATATCAATCTGCAACAAGATCTAAGTTGTCACAAATTGCATTCACGTGTTAATTCATTTGAATATGAAAAAGGTGTTGAGGAGTTTGAGCAGGTTCAGAGCTGATGCAATGCACAGTCATTGTTTTACGTTTCCAAGGCCTATTTATTTCATTTGGTCTTGCTGGTCATTTTCATTGTTAAGACAATTGTGAAAACATTCTGTGGCCATATAGCAATTCTATGCTCCTGTACCTGGTTTAACTGCAGCTATGGAAAATAGCAGAGTGTACCACTCAGGAGACAAACAAATTTAACATAGATAGACACACATGCAACTTAAAATTGCTATGTAATTCCAGTATAACAGTTATTCCAATTTCACAGAAGACACACGGTCTAGTATGCATGTAGCATCTACAACCTTAAACCTAAGTGTTTTTCGCACACTTACAGTAAAGCAGTCATGTGTTTTTAAAGAATAAACTCAACTAGTCTATGTGTACATGTAGTAGCACAAACATCTATGATGTGTGTTATATGCACATTGTGTTTAGCACAATTACAAATTTGAAAATAAAACAGGATCATTGAAATTGGGATATTTACATATTAAACTCATCGCTATTAAGCTGCTAACCCACTAGCAAGTGAAGTCAGTATCTGGAAGCCTTGTGTGAGCAATGCAGTTAACTCACTAAGAGTTTTACCTGAGGATGACTTGTTACATGTAAACAATTGATCTTTGCCTTTAGAAAGTGATTTCCTATGTTTCAGAAAATAAGGTGGAGGTCTACTCCTTCCCAGTGCCCAACATTTTTCTTCTGTATGGCCTATTTTGTGACAGGAACTACAAAACCTGCTGTCTTTGCCATAGGGTTGTCTGCTGTGTTCTCCTGAAGTTTGAGGTTTTTCATGACTCCCTAATGCTTCTCTTACACCATGCATTCTGGTACATGACTCTGTGCCATTATTGTGCTGCATCACCTTAAGAACTGAAACTGGCACGCTATCTTGAGCAGTGGCACATGCTTTCCCTGAACTAAGAGTTCTAGAGTCATCACAGCAAGTCACCTCTTCCAAGAAGTGGACATGCTTTTCAGCCCCATTTCTGTTAGAATAATTTGTGCTTTTCTCTTCTGTTAACCCCTGTGCAGATGCAATATTGAGGGCCTTTGATTTCCATCTGTTTTCTATCCTCGAACCCCAATCTACTATCGTTCTGAACGTGTTTTCGGACGGATCTACTCCGTTTGACAATGCATTTTGGACTGGAGTGCCAGCATTGTTCTTTATGAGTTGTAATAACGGTTCGTGATCACGGCTTGCAGTTTCTAGACCGGAATGTTCTTTGTATGTCACCCACAGACGTTCAGCGTATGTTTCAAACGGTTCATTGCTTCCCTGTTTAATTTCTAGTATCCTGCTCCAATCCGCGGTCGTTGGTCCCTCATATCTAGCAATGCTTGTTTTAATCGTTCATAGATACTTTCGTCGGTTTCATTATTATTTCGTTTGATTATGTCACCGGATTTCATCTCTGGGCTTAGTTTCGATCTTAGTTCTTCAGGGATCGTAAGGAGTGCTATTTGCCACACATCTCTAGTTTCTAGTTTAAACACTGTAGCCTGTAACATCAGTGTTTCCCAGTAGGGTTGGAATGGCCCTCTTTTGGGCATCATTCCACGATTTGTTTGTGTTTTGTACACTCTTCGCATGTTAATGGACGGCTAATTGTGGTTATTTCATCGTTAGCGTTAGTCATGGTTTTAGTACAGCGACTCTGATTGATTTGGGTGGTCTTTCGCTGGGTTTTGCTCTTGCTTTGATCGGACTTCGCTGATTTCGTTCTTCATGTCTCTGAACGGGAGCTCGGTTACGAGTTTCTCTCCGTGTCCGACTCCTAACGCAGCAACATCATCATCATCATCGCTATCACTGTTTTCCTCAGAATCAAAAGTTTCATCCAGTGCTGCTTTCTTTACTGCAGCCACCGGAAGCCTGCATTATCACAGCAGTCTTCAAGGGCTGATATATAATTATTGCCGGCTTTGAGTTTCTTTTGAGCGCATCTATTTTTCTTGCCATGTTTTCACTTTTTCTTGCCCAACCTTGTCTTTCGTATATAAACGCCTCGACCTGTGCTCTAAGCTTTTGTAATTCATCCGAACGTGCTTTCTCGATTTCTTTGATACTCTCTATCATGCGTTCATTTTCGGCTAATGTTTCTAGGTCGTTTTTCCTAAGCAAGTAGACGATGGCAGCTGTTGTTTTTTTATATTTTGATTTAGATGCCAATTTTTCTCCTTCGCCAAAAACCAAGATATGATTTCGTTGTTTTTCCACTTAAGGTTTAATCCTTTATCGTTTAAACGAAGGAGGGTGTCTTTTATTTGTAAGGCTTGAATTTCCATGATCTCCTGATCTACACTGGCGCTGTACTGTCCCTGAAAAGTCATGTTTCCCAGCTAGTTTTCTTCCCACCGATTTCTACGGTCTCCGGTCTAACAATGGGTATGTCGACCCGTTCTAAAATGTCTATATGTGAGATGCAAAAAGCTTTCCCTGACTCTTCTAAAAATAAAAGGAACGAACTTACCACAGCAGTTGTAGACAGGGAAGAAGGAGCTCAAGCCTCATATCCTCGGTGTGAATGAAACCAAAATTCGCGCTGGAAAGACGTCACTCGCCTAGGTAGGGAGATCACGGAGGTTGGTCACCACTGTAAGGTCCACAAATTTGGTCCAAGGACGGTATCCAATCGTGGGTGAAGGTTTCCTGCGCGTTCGGCCTTTTCAGCGCGCAAAATTGTTCAGTCTAGGTTAACTTCAAATCTGACTCCATTTTAATATCTAATCTGACTCCATTTTAATATCTAATCTGACTCCATTTTATTATAACATCGAATTTAGGTTGAAATGCAAATTGGTTGTTTGTCTATTTCTAATTAGTATTCTTCTGATATTTGATTATTCTGGTGACTCTTTACTTTATATTTACTCGTTCATTCAGGTGCTCATGTCTCTAACAAGGATACAACATATTCTACTAGAGTCAATAATTACAGAGTAAAACAGAATAAGATCAAATGTAACAATTTATTATCAGTCAGGTAAATATGTATTATGTCAATTACATAGCCAATTCAGAGATATCAGATCATATCAATACAAAACATCGAATTCTCAAAGATAAATCTACGAGTAAAAGATGCATACCTGACTTTATAGAAATACATAGTGTGAAGTATAGAGACACCACACTACGGGCTTCTGGCTACAGATCGCCCGATCCTTTTGCAACACTTCCTTAAGTACCCCAGAACAAGACCAACATCCCCGAGATGGAGACAGGAGCTAACGATTGGAATTTGCATTGACGAGTTAACACCTTTTGGGACAAAAGGTAATTTTGCATGGAAACCACTTGAAACTGACCTGCCCTCGACAGTATGCAAAATCTCTAAACTCTTAGGATCTGTATTACCTTTTAGTTTACTTCTTATAAGAATAAGACCATTGTACCAGTTGCCCTGAGACAATTCAAATGATACCAAACATGACTGTTAATATCACTTGCATTAATGTAGAACATTATATTCCACTATTGACCATTCTGAGTGAGTTGAGTGAAGGGAAGGATGGGTGAGGGAAGGAAGGGGTTGAAAATGCACTGATGCATATGTGAGAGAGGCGTTTTCCTGCATTTTCTCTCAGTGGGATGTGGAGACAGATGTCTGTATGTTAATACACCGTGTTGGTGTTGTCCATCTCAGAAGTTCAAAGTGTCTGAGGTTCTGTAATTCTTACATTGGAAACCAAAGAATTACCAATTAAAGAGTTATATGTACATAAAAAAGCTGAGAATTACTTGGGAAAAAAATTTCCCCTTAGCTGTAGGTCTCAAATATTGTTAAGGTTTACTAGACATTTGACTTATCTTGCACTATCCATATTTTATTTTATTTTATTTTATTTTGTCATATTTATAAAAAAATTAAAACTAAAACATTTTATTGTTTTTAAATATTTTTAATAATTTGTATAATTTTTTATATTGTATTTATAAAAAAAGAATGAGTAGGTAGGTGAGAATTACTTGAAAGACTCTGCATTTGAAAAAGAGACGTTTATAATATCTACAGTATAAAAGACAAGTGGGTCTTTCACACGAGTAAATGAGATTCCCAGGCAATCCGAAGGCTGTTAAAGGGAACTGTGTCCTGGAAAGCACATTGTGGTGCATCAGATTTAGTTTGAGGGCATTGCTGAGGATATTCAATCACACACTGCTCTGTTAATAGAGGGCACATTTGGAAGAGAGCTGAAGACCTCACCTCTGTTCCTTAAAGGCCATACAGACTCATAGCACTATGGGCCTTGGGAGATTTTATAAAAGCTTCCTGAGTGCATGGCTCTATTAACCGTGTCCTTCAGAAGAAGAGGGTGAAGTTCTCTCTTAATCATGTTCTTACTGTCGTTCTTCCTCCCTGCAGCGTAAAAGAGATGCTCAGAGCAGCACCAAGCATGTGGAGTTGATCATCGTGGCAGACAACCGCGAGGTAATGAAGAGACGCTCTTGACCTCACACGCATCTCCAACCTTCAGTCATCTAAATCAGCGGCTCTGAACTAGTGGGTCGTGACCCAAAAATGAAACGCAGATCTGCTTTACTTCGGTCAAAGACATCAGCGATGCTCAGAGAAAATGATAGCTAACCATATAATGCTGCTCATCCTCAAAACCCAAAACAAAACTACATAAAGTAAAAGAAAATTAGATCCAGACTATATGAAATATTGATTCACATGCAACAAAGATCAACGTGGTATTTCAGAAGCTGATTTATTGGCTGCCAAGAGCATGAAACCATCAATACGTCTATATCCATCCATCCATACACATATGTTTATAGATTTAAAAAAATAAAAGAACGTTTTTATAATTATTTTTATATTTTGACATTTAATTTAATTAGTCATTTTATGTGCTTTGTCATTGTTATTAGCGTTTGTTTTTATGAATGTTTCTAAATACTTTTATTTAAATTTCAGTTTTAGTTTTATTTCAGTTAGTATTTATAGTACTTATTTCAGTTGGTTACATTTCTAATTTCCATTTTGTACAAGTTTGTCATCTGATAGCTCATTTTTTTAATGTCTGCCTTATTTCAATTGACAATTTTTTTCAATTATTTATTTTTTAATTCTTTTAAATAATTTTAATAGTGTTTAAATAACTTTATGGCCCTGGACCAGCTGAGTTTCACCAAATTAAATCATTGTAACTCCATTCATTGGCGTGAGACTTCCATAGCTGTGTCAGTGCAAGGTCATGACCCCTTGACCCTGAGTTTAAGAAAGTCAAGAGGTCAAAGCAGATTAGAGGGTCATTGTTTGTTTGGACAAGAAATGAAGACACCCAGCTGTGATCACTTGACCTCATTACTGACTGTTTGTAATGTGCATTAAGAAACACTTTGTTTACGATATAATTCTTTCTGCCTTTCAAATATCCCGTCCTGGGGTGCTTTATGGACAAGAACAAAACCTGTTAAAGAAAGAGTTAGAAATGGAGCATTTCTTCTTGTCTTGCAAATCAAGACAGAGCTTCCATCCTGATTTTTGTCACTCCTGCAATAATCACAGAAATCATGCGTGACACATTTCCAGTCTGTGCTTTTATTTTGTAAAACTGACAGTCTGGACTTCAAACACTGCTGGTCGTGTTTGGCTCAACATCTTTGTGCCGCTGCCCGTGGAAAATGAATTACCTCATGTGACATTTACCACAGCCGGCCAATGAATGGCACATTTGGCTGCAGTTTAAAGACTTTTTTTGCATTTCAGTATCAGAAACAGGGGAAAGACGTGGAGAAAGTGAAACAGAGGCTTGCTGAAATAGCAAACTACGTGGACAAGGTAAACTTGGAAAGCATGTCAACATGCTTAATGAATGAATGAATAATTAATACTTGCAGAAAACACATCATTCTTATGTTAACTTGCAACGTTCTTTAGTCATTCTTATCTGCATTTTAGCATTCAAAAAACAAGCAAGAAAATTATACGTAGGTACATACTTGTGCAACAACATTAATGTATGTATTCAGTAGAAAACAAAATATATGCATATATTTCTATGTATGTGTGTCATATGTAATAATTATATAAAATACGAATAAATAAATGCAAATCAGATTACATAGTTGTAAGTCTGAATATACATATAGATACAAATCTAAATATATATAAATGTAGATTGTGAATATATAAAAGTGAATCTAATTATATAGTTGTGAGTCTGAAAATATAGATGTAAATCAGAATATACAGTTATTCATCTGAATGTGTACGTGTAAATTGTATATAGTTATAATTCTGAATGTAAATTGGAATATATAGATACAAGTCTGAATATAAAGATTCAAAACTGAATATATAAATGTAAATTGTGAATATATAGTTATAACTCTGACTATATAATTGTAAATTGGAATGTATTTATAACTCTTTAGTATATAGAGTTATAATTCTAAAAATATAAGTGCAAATTGCAATATTATAAATAGAATATTTATAAATACTGAATATATATATATATTGCAAATCTGAATATATATTATCTGCTTCTTAATATAATGCATGTTATTTAGTCAATTTCTATGTTTTTTTGATGATTTCTAGCATGTCTTAACTGGATGTGAAGCAATAATTTGGCAAAAAAAATTACACATGCAACTTGTGTATCTAAAGTGAGTTTTTGTCAGGTTTTACCCCTTGAAACATCTGCTAAAAGCTGCTTTGCTGATAGCAAGTGCTGCCATGTTTCAGTTTTACAGATCGCTGAATATCCGTGTGGCTCTGGTGGGGCTGGAGGTGTGGAGTGACGGAGACAAATGCTCCATCACACAGGATCCGTTCACATCGCTCCACGAGTTCCTGGACTGGAGAAAAGTCAAGCTGCTCCCGCAGAGACCCCACGATAACGCTCAGCTCATCAGGTTTGCCTGCTAAACGCGTTTACTGCTCAGGGCCGGCAGGTGGAAAACACAGCATGCGGTTTACCGCCAGAATCAATGCACTTTCCAGGAAGAATTACTTTACTATTTATTATTTTGAAATGTTGAAAAATGCATGAGGTTTTATTCACACATTTTTCATGTAAAACACTTTGTTTCTATTGAACCTTTACGCAGCCTGCTGTAGATGAACATGTGTGTCACATGACTTCCTGTTTCCTCTCTTCAGTGGCGTTTACTTCCAGGGCACCACCATCGGCATGGCTCCCATTATGAGCATGTGCACTGTGGAACAGTCAGGGGGCATCGTCATGGTGAGTGACATCTGTCAATCATTCCTGATGACAAGGAGGTTTATTGATATTTTTGAGCATTTCAAATTTATATTTATATTCATTTAATTAAAGTTGATTAATCTGAAACCAAAGAATCTTTTTTGTGCAATGTTTTGCTTTAAATGTGCATATACTATACACATACATATATTTATATATATTTATATATTTAATATAAATAAATTTTATATAAAAACACATATATTATTATATATTAGTGCTGTCAAATGATTAATCGCGATTAATCGCTTCCAAAATAAAAGTTTTTATTTACATAATATATGTATGTGTACTGTGTATATATATATATATATATATATATATATATATATATACTGTATAATGTATACTGTATATAAATACAAACACATGCATGAATATATTTAAGAAAAATATGTTATGTTTATATATTAAATATATTTATATATAATATAAAACATAAAAATATGAATATATATAAACATAAATATCTTCAAAATATATACTGTATGTGTGTGTATTTATATATATATATATACATAATAAATATACACAGTACACACATATATATATATATATATATATAATGTAAACAGAAACTTTTTTGGATGTGATTAATCATTTGACAGCACTATTATATATATATATATATATATATATATATATATAATGTGTCTGTGATATAAAAGCGTCTTTTATCTCTGTGTGTGTGTGTGCGTTTGTGTCAAACGATTAAAAAAATAACTAATTAATCACATTTTTCTGTAATTAATCGCATATTAAAATAATATATTATTTTGTCACATTGAATCTCTAAATTAACGTAGAAACAACATAAAGATGGTATATTTTAAATGTTTTTAATGTCTGGAAGTACATTTTCCCCTTAATTTTACCCATTTATTATAACCAATGAACATTACAGTATCATTTAAAGCCATTATTTTTGACATTTAATAGGCTTTGAAATGTTATATATATATGTGTGTTATAAATTATATATATGTATATATATTTAGAATTTAGTTTTATGTATTTCACATCATATCTCTATTATATGTATTTTTAGTCCCGTTGCAAGCATGATTTAGTTCTTGAATCCAGAGGTCACCTGAGGTTGCTGTGGTTTCTAACTTTTAGATGATCATCTCCTTTTTTACTGTGTCAAATGAGGACAGTAACTCATTCAGCACGGCCGTCTTGAGATGCTTCCCTTAAATCAACCCAACACACTGATCACACAGCAGCACTCCACGATAACATCCTGCTGAGACACAAAATCAGAGCAGAGCGTCTGTGGTCGAGGGAAAGCGCTGTATGTTCCTGATCAGCAAATACTTTGAAGTTAGTTAAACTCTTGTCGTATTTATAGCCAGCTACCTGACTAAAAACACCTCTGGTTTAATACCACAGACAATTCCAACTATTCTGCTTGCGTGTGTTTCATGTGTAAAATTGACCATCTCAATATTCGTCTTTTGATTGAGGGCCTCATTATATGAAGCTTCTCCATTATAGATCATTATGGTCATATGCGGTTTCTACCAAAAGATTTTGTCTTTGTCAGTCAAAACAGCGGACATGCATGTTTTCTTCATTGACTCATTCATCGGATGCGTTTTATTTCCTTTGGCCGCCTCTTGAATGTCAGACTTTTGTTTTTGCTGTTTGATTGAGTGGATTTGCCACCATAAAAGCCACAGTATTTCACCAAAACGTGGCATGATCTCATGTCATCTTGTGTTCGGATGAGGTTTTGTCCTCATTTGACCAGTTCCCACTAAACCAAACTAAAGCTTCCTGAAAATGCAATGAGATACACAGACACCAGCAGATTATATGATTGTGTTCAGCTCCCCAGACCGTCAGATTTCTTCAATCTCACATCCACTGGAAATAAAACTCACAAAATGACATCAAAAGAGATTAAATAGAGCGCAAATGGAGACTTTTCCTTGAGTCTTCTGCTTCTGTGATTTTTATGCTCCAAAAAAAACACCCAGCAATCTTAAATTTGTGTCCTCTAGAGTGAGAAAATTGCAACTTTTGCCACATTGCGTTCAGACATAAGCATCTTTTGACCAATGAGGCTTTTGGAAATCCAATTTTCTGTTTTCCCGCTTGGTTTCAAACTGATGTGGTTCTTTCAACACTCTCTAAATGGACTTTACACACTCCTGTCCGTTAAACGCTCCTCTAGTGTGAAAGCAAATTGCATCATGCATATTTAAATGAGGTCATTCTTTTGTTGACAAACGTGCATGCTTTCTATGCAAATGAGGCTCATTATAGAATGTGCTGGATTCATAAGCATCAGCAGTTTTGCCTGACACTGTTATAAATGCCCAAAGCTGGCAGGAGAGTTGTGTATAGTTATATGTGATCATGCCAGCAATAATTGTAAATAGTTTTTTAATGTGTACCTTATAGGCAATATAATCTACGGTTCAAAAGTTTGAGGTTGGTAAAATGTAAAAATATTTTTAAAAGAAGACACTTTTGCTCCCTGAGGCTGCATTTATTTGATTAAAAAAAAAACAAAAAAACTGTAAAAACAGTAAATTTTTTTTTACAATTTAAAAAAAAATCTGTTTTCTGTTTTAAAATATTTTAAAATGTAATTTATTACTCATCATTACTCCAGTATTCAGTGTCACGATCCTTCAGAAATCATTCTAAAATTAAAGTAACATGAAATTTTGAAGACTAGAACAGTATTTTCTTGTCAGATGTACTCTGTTAATGTGTTTTATTATACTTTTTTTTTACAGTGTATTTTTGTAGAAACCATGATTTTATTCAGGATTTTTGATGAATAAAAGTTCAAAAGAGTAGCATTTATTTGAAATAGAAATCTTTTGATTATAAAAGTCTTTACTGTCACTTTTGATCATTTTAATGCACCCTTGATGAATAAAATAATAAATTTTTAACTGACCCCAAACTTTTAAAATAATTTTTGTTCCAGTGTTTGGTTTCTGAGTCTCTTTAGCTCTGAAAGAGCACCTTCTGAGCAATAAAACTTTCCTCTGCACACACGCTCATAATCACTCAGAACTGAACTGGATCTGGCGGTTTTCCCTCCTTTTAATTTGGTTTTCACGTGTTTGGCAGACACGTCCCCACCAAAGCGACTGTAATTGTGTCTGTCCTGCCTCATCAGCACACACCCTTCCCCAAACAAAGCCTGCAGAACGGTCTGCAATTATAGCAGCGGATCTCCAGTTATGCTGCTCTGACGGATTTGTGGAAAAGTAATTATAAAAGCTGTTAGCGTCTGCTCATTACGGATCTTGTGAAACCGTTTTCTGAGAGAAAAACAAGCTCGCAGGAGGAGAGATGTGGGGATAAATGTAATCTGGGGAGGGAAGGTGGAACAGGACGGATAACACCTCTCGGGTCTCTGGGGTCGCGGAGGAAGAAATTGCTCTTGTTTGTTTTAAATTGAAATTGATTGCTTATTTGAATTCACCAAGCATTTATTTTTATTGTGTTTGACTGATGGTTTCTCACTCTCCCGGTCTTCTAGGATCACTCTGATAATCCTCTCGGTGCTGCGGTTACTTTGGCCCATGAGCTCGGACACAACTTCGGCATGAACCACGACACGCCGGAGCGCGGCTGCGGCTGCAGAGCCACCGTGGACCGCGGCGGGTGTATCATGACCCCCTCCACCGGGTGAGAAAACTGCATTGGTTCTGCAAATGGGATCCTTAAAGCTGATGAGTGTAGTTGGTTTTTATGTTCCAATATTCCTTTATTTGGTTAATGTGCTATAATAAGGACATTCGCAATTTCGCACCGTGGATCTGTTCTGGTCTGAGTCTTAACCATTGGTGTGAGTTTGGGGGTGAGGCTTCCTGCTTTTTCAACCCAAAGACAGACATGTTTGGAAAACATTATTTTTGCTGTAATGTATATATATGATTAAAAAAAAAGAAAGAAAAAAAAAGATAATTGTCCGCAAATTCATTTTCCAAACCAGTTAATCTCTGTATGGTCGCTGGTGTCCCAGTATCGTCTGGTGTTAATGAAATTTTTTTTATAAAATAATAATAATATATTAATATTATATTAATATATTTTCAATATTCAAAGATGTTAGTGTGATATGGTGTGATTATTGGTGTAATATTTAATTATTTTAATTTTCTTTATTTTTAAAATTGATATTTCTTACAAATATTAAAGGTAAGCAATTTCTGGTTGCCAATGTTGATATTTGAAATCACCAAAACAAACACGCCCCTACCCCAAAAGGGTCTCGCCCCTATTTTGATAGCTCCACCCCACACATATGTAGCCTATGCAACCCAGGCAACGATTAGTTCTGTGAAACAAAGCAAAACCAATGTTACACCGTGTCTACACCGGACGTGAGCGGCACGCCAAAATACTATAGAAGTCATTATAATCAGTGATGCTGTCTACACTGGATGCTGCGCAGTGTGACAAATCTCCGACAGAAAACTGCTGCCATAGTTATTGTGATTCGTTGTATTTATGACAAGCTGACACAAATTTCAAATGATTTTCAACGGTTGCTTTATCGCGTCCAGTGTAGGCAGACTTTAGCTGTTGCGATGCGGCGTGTCCGGTGTAGACATGGTGTTACTTACCTATCGAGAAGAAACAAAGCAACTTCGGTGTCCGATCGCAGGCCTTCCGCTCCTTGAGTTCTCTCCAGCGCTGGAAAGCTGATCCGATATTTACATGGGTCCTACTTCTTGCCTTATCGTTCCGCAGACGTTTTCCTCTTTTGATTTTATCCGCCATCTCTATCTTTCTTTGTTCAGCTCGGCTAATGTCTGTCCTGTGCACTGAACGCTCTCTCCTTCACATCATGAGTAGACACGCCCCTTACTGCTGATTGGCTACAAGTTTGTTTTGGTACTCAGTCCCGACTCAGTTTTCTAAAGCGTTTTTGAAAAATTACATACCCCACCTTTAATATATTTTAGTGCCATTAATTCTTTACAAATATTTTACATTTTAATTTGTAAAAAATATCAATACATTTTAAAAATTAATACATTTTGGTGTTATATAGTGTTGACAATTTTTTAAATATTAAAAAATATGAATATTCCATATAACTATGACAAATATTTTTGTATTTTTAAATATTAATATATATATATATTTTTTTTTAAATATTAATATATATATATATATATATATATATATATATATTTTTTTTTAAATATTAATATATTTTTTTAACTAATCTAAAAGAAGTGTGAGGTTTCATAAGAAGCCAATTATAAAATATGTAATTAATCTATAATACAGTATATATAAAAAAAGTTTTTTCTTAAAGGAACGGTTTACCTAAAAATTTTAACTCTGTCATTTTCTCACCCTAATTTTGTTCCAAATCTGTATGACTGTTTTTCCTCAGAAAAACTCAAAAGAAGATATTGTGAAAAAATTTATGTTTTTATTAAAGTAATTGACCATTTTATTTTTGTGAAAGTCATCAGAGTTTGTTGTTATTTGGATGCTATTTTTTTTATTTTTTTTTTGCTTTCAGCAGAAGAACAAACAACCCACAGTAAAAGTTCTGTGTAAAATCCAGTCAAACCCATCAGCTGACTTTGAGTGTGAATCGGTTTCTTATTCCGTTTTACCCAGAATTGCTGGCCTGCTCGGCACATGACGGCTCTGTCTGTTTGTTAGCGGGT
The DNA here is from genome assembly GCF_012432095.1 of Onychostoma macrolepis. Taxonomy (NCBI): domain Eukaryota; kingdom Metazoa; phylum Chordata; class Actinopteri; order Cypriniformes; family Cyprinidae; genus Onychostoma; species Onychostoma macrolepis. The sequence continues at coordinate 3,092,724 of NC_081166.1, read as the reverse complement.
CGCTCTGTTTCTGCCTCATTACTCCATAATGAGCTCCATTTGGTCATCTGCACAACAGCACACTTTAACACCCCACCCAGCGGGACAGCATTAGCTTTTAGCCACACTCTCATTAGCATGCTTCCAGTTGACCCCGCTGGTTCATGACGTCTGCGTCGCACAAACCAGCTGAGAGTTGTTTCATAAACACATCAGAGCTTGTGCAACTTGTTGCTTATTTATTCTGTCATCTGTTAGACGGGTCGACCGGTTTTATGGTCAGATGTTCTGAGAGCTGTGATGAAGAAACAACTCTAAACACATTCATACTAAACATGGAGACAATTTTAGCACACACTGATTAAATTCGTTAAACAATAAGGGTTTGATTAAACTCTTTTCAGGAATAAACTGTCACACTTGTTTAGCAGCACATGTTTACTCATCAGAAAGTGATTGTGAATTTCTGGGAATGTTATTGTTTTATGTATCAGGGATATTAAAGTTAATTTAATCTAAAACTAAAAACATATACTGTATATGGTATAGTGCTGTAACAGACGTGATTTCTCACAACACCTATTTCAGATAAAGACATTTAAAGTGTGGCGTTCCCAAAAAAACGGCTTGCAGCAGTTTTGAGACTGTAATAGTAGTCGTCTTGTGTGATTCCAGGCAAGTAAATCACACATTTGCAGTCCATGTTCAATTTTCTCATGAGGCAGATGGTTGTGCATCGGCCAACTCAATCCCAGCATCCTCTAGTGTGTATCAGTTCATCCGCACCAGTGTTTTAGCTGGACGGCACCCATGAAAAACCCGTAACGCGACGCTCCATGATGTGCTCATAAAGAGCTGTCATGAAGGACCGGATGAGTAAAACAGATCTGATCCAGAGAGACAGGAAATGAGAAACATATTTGTCATGTATTTGTTCAAATGAGAATCTGGAATCAGACAATTAAGAGGGATATTTCTTCCATTACAGCGCATTAGTCTGCATCTCCTCTCACAGAGCTTTCATAGATCAAAGCGTCATTGAATTTAACATCATAGCAGGTGCTCGTTTATGAGCTTCACATCTATGTAATTGCATTAATTAAGACGTGAGTGGTGAAAATCCCTCTGAGGTTTGAAGCAGCTCCTTCAGTCCTGCAGGTTTGATGAATCTAATCTCAAGTAGCCGGACTTTATCTGCACACAGCGCGTGATCAGCGGCTTATTCTGAAGAAGCACCGCCCACTTAGACAGGATGAGACCCAGTATGAAGTTTTTAATGTGATGCTTTCGAGCTGGTAGATCTGAATTGACTATGAGTGTGAATTTGAACTGAATAGGTCCAGTTCAATTGGAATGACAAGAACAAAAATGTCCTGAATTGTTCTTTAAAGACATTTAACTTTAAGATAATGCATTCTATGAAGCCTTCTTCCACCCTGTTTCACAAAAGTTTGAATTTATTCAAAGTAATTGTCTTTGTAAAAATACATATTTAAATATACATTTAAATAAATTGACCTTTGTCAGTAAATAATTACATTTTATCAAAATGTTTGTGCAAATACTTTATAATTAGTAGATCATATAGGTCATAAATGCATAAGAAAACTGTAGTTGAGTATTCCCAGAATCAAAATTAAGGGGAAAAAAATACTCATCAGAGCTTCATTTTTTAAAATGTATTTAGTTGTATATTTAAATTTAAATTAAAAAATTACAGTAAAGTACATATGTTTTTTTTTTGTTTTTTTTAAGTATTTTAATAAATATAATTTATTATTTTATAAATACACTTTTCTGTTTCAGACTGGAAAACAACCGCAGTTCAACCTGTGTTGAATTAAAAAAAAACTCAAAATTTTTATTAAGAATTCTGATTAATACACGATACACATATATAAACTTATAATTTATTATAATTTAATTATTTATTTATTTAAATTATACTTTCACTCAATTCTACTTGCTGTTTGCTACCTCAATTCAAATTCATTTAGCATTTTAGAACTGAATTCTAATT